>NW_023339796.1:10528437-10551636 GCF_004916995.1 Morone saxatilis | reverse complement strand
TTCCCTGTTGAGCTGCAGTGGAGGAATAGTTTTTTTAAATAAAATAAAATCAAAGCAAGTAAAAACTGATTCAATATGCACGTGGGTTTGTGAATATTGTCTTTAGACATAAATTAGTGAATCTATCCTTTAACTTGATGGTAGCTGATGACATTCAGCACTCAAACTGAACATGCTTAGATCACATTATGGGGCCCATGTTGCAGAAAGTGACATCAGTTAAAAAACTGCCACAAAGAACAGCGACTGTGTGATGTGACGTTCACATGTGGGTTCTCTTTTTGAGGTCAAATCACACTGTGTTTCAGAAAATCTAAAACTAAGCACGTTTCAAGATGGGCACCAGGCAAATGTGAAAATAGCAGACTTGACCATACAAAATCTCTCTCAAGGACATGGTGGCCTGAAAGTGAGGCAATTCTTCCTGTGATATTTGTAATTTTATTGAGGGCAGAAGTTGCAGTTGAGGTGATGTGTGGGGAATTGGTGTGAGGCTAAGCCCAGCCTCGGGGCTGTGGTTTCAAGCTGTGGTTAAGGTTGAGGTTAAGACAGATGACAGGGACAGAGTTCATGAGTTGGGACGTGTTATTAAATGAACCACAGACTTATCCTCCACATTTATTACTGGCTAGGTCCTTGCTACACATGCTATTTATCATGTAATTGGATTGTAATTGCATTTTGCGACCAAATGGATCCTACACCACTTCAAGAGAGAACGAAGAGGTGGAAACATAAGTAAAAGACTGAGGTTTATAGCTGTTTCCCATTAATTCCTAGGAACATACCGTGACTAACAGGAATATTAGACAGCGGACCAATATAGGTAAAATATAAATTAACCTTCTGATAGACTGGGTCAGGTCGCGCACCCTCCTATCCCTGAATCCCACAATTCTCGGCTCTTTTAAAGGACCAGCCCCGGCCTTCCTTTTCTCCACCTCTCCCCCCCCCCCGCCCCTTACCTTCTCCTCCAGCAATAATCTAATTATCTCCACTGAAATGCCAGTCTTGTTCTTGCCGTGTGTGCACAAATCTATCAGCGAGACGGAAGAGCAACTAAGTGAGACAGAAAAATAGCTCGTGCAAACCACATGGAGAGGGCCACTTACCACATTTCCCCGGTGAGCCATGAGGATGGCGAAGTTGGTCAAGTGACTACAGGAGCAAGTGGTGTGGCTCTTGTTGGTTTCCAGCAGTTTACAGCCCTGAGTGGACCAGTATCCCATCATGCTCCGCTCTGAATAATTCCAGAAGGAACAGTTGGGATTGTAGTAGTGCTCCTTCTACAAAACACAAACACAGAGAGAAAAAATGATTAAACATATATGAACACACGCTGCAATATGCATGATTGTACACAAACACACCTTGTATATTTCATAACTGTAAGAAACAGACAGTCAATGTACCTCGTGTGTGGACTGTGGTTATATGTGCTTGTTTTACGCTTTTAACATCTGCAATGATCCAATTATCCAATTTACCTTTTTAAAGAAAAGGGATGAAGGAGATCCAAACAAATAAGTAAAACTGAAACTTGATAAGTTGAGATGTGAGAGGGGTTACTATGGCAGCTTTCAAGCACAAGGAAAAACACGTCACAGAAGAAAACTTGAGTGCTAATCACCAACAATGACACACTAGCATAGTATAGATACTGTCTCTTAACTCCCAGCAGTTATTCTACAACAATGATACGTCAAAGCGCTGCATTTGCCCTTCATTGCAAAATGCTGTGCAGCGATTTTAGTATTTTAACAACCCAGTTCTGTAGTGTTATCTGGGGGAGTCTCGGAGGAGGCTTACATCCAGGTGCTCCAGTGTGAAGATCACCGGGTCGGCCACAAACACACGGCTGGACTCCTTGGTTATCGAAGCTGACAGGATGTGGGAGTTGACGGTAAGGGAGAGGTTGCGTTTGTTCAGGTCCCCCATTCCCCTCAGTGTGGCGTTCTCGGTGCTGAGGAACTGACCCAGGTGTTTGTAGAGCACAAACACCAGCTTGGCTACACCTGCAACCGGCAATAATAAAACATTAGGCATACACAGGGAGCATAAATCACTATAGCAAAGTACAAATGATCTCTTCACTGAATAGAGATATATTTATTCATTGATGTTGAATAAATGTACCAAACCATAAATGGATCGTTTCATATAATGGGAGAAACGCTTCCTTTCTGGCTAAGAGTTAGATGAGAAGATGATACCGCTCTCACTATGTGCAACTCATTGCTGCTCATGTCCATAGAATTATTAATAAGTTGTTATTTGCTGAAGGGGATAGCTGTAATAGGTGTTTTTCTACCAAAGCTCATGGATGGATGCAAATGGTTAAAACAAGATTTTTAGACAAATTTTAATGACATGCACCAGAATCTTGAGGGAAAGTTGTGATCTTAATTCTAAGCCACAAAAACTGTTGTTCCCAATTATTCCAGGAGCTCCCTTAAAAGAACAACTTGTTGCTTTATAGCAAACAAATACATTGTGTTAATTAGCAGGCTTAAGAGCTGTTGGTAGGCGTATATTTGAACTTTGGACAGAAACATGCTAGTTGTTTCCCTTTACTCCCAGTCTTTATGCTAAGCTTAGCTAATCACCTCTCGCCTTTAGCTCTATAGTTACAGATATGAGAGTGGTATCGATGTTCTCTTCTAACTCTTGGTAAGAAAGCAAAACAGATTTTACTTCTAACTCAAAGAGGTAAAAAAAAACAAAAAAAACTCAAACTTAACCATGATGCAATGCTTCAGCAGCAATTATATTTGTCTCACCATTTTTGCTGTTGACTTTGACCGTGTTGGAGGAAAGCTGAAGGGACGCTCCACCCTTGCTTGTCTGAGGAAACCTGAAGTCTTGCACCTGGCCATCAGTGCTTAACACATACACATCCAACACTGAGAGATGGAAGGAGATGATGGAGGAGAGAGAGAGAGTGACAGAAAGGGAGAAACATATTACTCATAGGCAACATGTTGTTTAGTAGAGCTCTACGGTTGAGGCCCAGCAGGGGAATGTGTAAATACTCGAGGTTCATTGTGCCCGTAACAGAATCAAATCTTATTGGCAAGACCCCGTAGAGTGTCATTTACTTAAAAAAAACCATGTCACTAAGCTGTTAGCTGGCATTGTGAAAGCCTCCGAGGCAAGAGCAAAAGAAAAAATAACAACAAGGGCGGCGATAGAGGATGAGCAAATGCAAGCACACAGCCTACTGCAGCATGAATGTCAAATATTCATAGGATCAAAAATATCATTGAGCTTTTACTTTTACTTTTTTTTCCCCCTGTGGATTCAGATAACTCTGGGCTCGACGAGCAAATCTCTGAAAATCCTCCAAATTCCTGCAGCCCCTCTCCCCGGTATGCCAGCTGCCGGGTGGTGCTCCCTTTGATGTGTGAAATTACTGAAGGGTCAGGAGGACACACGTATCAGCACACTCCCTCCCATCAGAAACGGCCTCACTTCCTCAGATAGATGGCTTCTGACAGACGGAGATGAGGAATTGTTCTGTGGTTGCTCTCCTCCTCTGTCTGGTTTTTTTAGCTCTCTTCTTGCTCTCCCTCCCTTTCCCCTCGCCTTACCCTTGATGCTCGCCTGAAGGTACCACTTGGGCTTCGGCAAACTGCTAATTAGGAGCAACAATCATTTTCACATTTTGTTTAACTCTTCGCAGGAGGTCAGGTAAGCTGTTCTCAGAGGTTGTGGGGTTCTTTATATGGCTGTATTTATGTTTCTCCACTGGAAGATTATCTATATTGCACAGATAAGCAAAAGCTTGACAAGCTCATATAAACTGCCTCAATCCGGTGATTAAGTAGCCAATATACAGCATATTACACAATGTATTAATCAGTGCTTATATTAGAGAGAGAGCAACTAGTCCTTATCAGCTTAGCTAACTACCACTTAATGGGAAAGGCTTGCAGAGAACAGATAGAGTGCTGTGTGAATGGAACAATGCCATTCAATTGGTTTCTTTGTTTTCCCCCAGAGGTCTGGACAGTTCATCTTGCAGCGCACATTCAATGAGGTGACTTCTCTACACAAGAAAAAGATTAAAAATCAGTGAGGTATAAAGACAAAAAGGGTGAGTCGGAGACCATAACCATAGCGACTAAGAGCTACGAGTAGAAATATGACAGTTCACTGCACAAAGGTGACTTAAATGAATGAGATCATGTTGCTAATAAACTGCCTCTGAGGACACATTTGCTTGTGTTTTTGCAGTCAAGTCTTTTATTGTGACGTCAGCAAGATGTTTTTAAAATGAGATTCTCCTTGAGGAATAGTAAAAAAAAAAATCCCCCTGAAGAAAATGTTACCACTTAGTTTAAAACAATTTTACTGAGAGGTGGTGCACAGTCAGAAAGAAAAACAACCATGAGCATCATAAATTGCAAGTGACAGATGTGTACATACAGTTTCATTTGTCTTACAGTTATTGGAGAGCAACTTACTGATATTCTCTGCAGGCACTTTTACAATTGCTGGCTCGATCAGATTTTCTGCAAGGACAAAGGCCCCTTCCTCCAGTGTATCCAGTAGCATTGTGGCGGCGTGACTTTGTTCTGTGGAATTCATGTCTTTCCAGGATTTGAGGGCTTCTGGCCTCAGGAGGTTGTCAACAGTGTCCACAATTGCCTGTATCCATGGAGACAAGTGAAATGTCAGCTTGCTGTTCCCCCCCCATCATAACTTCAGTTTAATAACAATGAGTGGGGACTGGGCAGCAAATGATAAAAAGGGCATGCATGGCCAACAGTGACAGCAACAACAACGACTGAAACTCAAATATCAAGATCACTCTGACTGAAGCCACAAGGGTTCAAGGAAGTCAAGGGTAACTAAAATAATAATGATTATTAAAAATGTAGTATGTATTATTGAATATTCTGTTTCCAAAAAAAATGCCTAATCTGAAGAAGCCTCTGTTGGACCAATTCCTTTACTGAATAATGTAGAAACGCTACGAGGGAAAAAGAAATACAATCCAAATGTTTTCTTTCCCTTCACTGAATGAAGCTGTCCACAATTCTAAATTCCTGGTTTTAAGGAGCAATTTTCCAAAAGAACAATTATCATGAACAATAGTCCTATTTCCCTAACAGGATCTGCCCATAATGGCCTTGAATACTATTCTCCTGGAGGAAAATGGGCATTATCATGAAATCCATGTCCAGAGTGGCAGTCTGAGTCAACACTGGGGGAAATTTCTGCTTGTTTTCAATAGCAATCCTTTCATTTCCTGCTTTCTGATAAGCAGTAAGGAAGCAAAACATTCCACAAAACCCACACAAGTATCATATGTTGATAAAACAAGAGTTTCCTTTGACCCTGGCGAGGGTGAGTTCATCACTCCTGCTTGACACAATCAACCACAACATCACTAACTTACTAGAAATCCTGGATTCAGAATCCAGAGCAACCTTTGGTGTGATAAATCAGAGTGACAATTTAACCATAGGTGCCATTAACCACAGCAAGGCCCACCACAATAACGGTAATTAACCACAACAAGCCCTTGCTCACTATACTAATTAGTCACAGCTGTGATTATCCAAAACACTAATTGACCACAGACAGGATTATCCATTTGCCTGGAATAACAAGAAAAAGGGATCAACCAAAGTCTGCACCAATATATGATTAACCGCAACATTTAACCACTGAGCTCATATTAACCACAGCATTGATGACTGCATCCAGACACAGGGCTCTCAGCATGTCTTTGTATCTCAGGTCGAAGCATAGAAATCAATCTCTGTGGCCCTGACCTTGCAGCCAACTAGAAGCCTGCGAGCTGTGACTATGATGGGAGTTAAGTGTGTGTATGTGTGCGTCTGCTTGTGAGAGAGAGTAGTGGCTATTACAGGGTCGGAGCCATTACAACCAGACAGACACTAAATGGTCCACCCCCCTAGTGAGCCATCCTCAAAGGATCCATGAAATCCAAAAGGGGGGGAAAAAAAGTTGTCTGTCTCTAATTTGTGTAGCACAGGAAGGATCTGTGTTCTGATTGAATCCTCTTTAATTCTCGCTTGGGTGGAGGTCACTTTACAAATCACAGGGGTGCTACCAGGGGAGCCCCCATGGCTCGTTATAGCTAGAGAAAAGAATCACGTGGCGGGAGCTCAGCAACACTTAAACAGCGCCGACCTCAAAAGCTACAGCGGCGACGCAAAAGCAAGCTAGCAGCCATGCAAGCTCTGAACGTTTGAGCAATCTCACAAGAATTCCCTTCCTTCCTTATCTTAAAAGGACCAGTGTGTAGAATTTAGCGACATCTAGCGGTAAAGTTGCAAATTACAACCCCCTCGCCTCACCCTCCTGTTTCAAGCATGCAGAAGAAACTATGGTGGCCCATGACACTCACAAAAAAACGCAAAAGCCCCTATCTGGGGCTGAAGACTACAAGTTTGGAAATGAAAAAAAACATCGGTATGGTTTTCGAGAGAAGTGAGCTTAGTTACCACCAGAACTTTGTAGACTTGCAGCTTGACGCTGTATTAGCTTCTACTCTGAAATGTGAGTAGATTTGCTTTGTGGGTAAAGTAGGCACCAGGTTTTGACAAGGAAGAAGAATGCATGGAATGAATACGATGATATTTATGGTCCTGCTGCACTGATTTAGATTTTGTTTTTTAAAACATGTTATTGGCAGAGTACTCGTTTAAAACCAAAAATGGTGGTAAAGGAAAAGTAATTGGGATTCATCTTCTGGGCACAACGAAAAACAAAATCTCATCGCAATCCACCCAACAAATTTCAGCCTAAACCAAAGTGGTCTACTGACAGACTGGCGGACATCGCCATCTATACTCATGCTGCGGGCACCTCTAAAACCACATTTCAAAATCGGTTGAGGGAAATGCATCCCTCTTTTCTCTCAGTAAAATGAGACCTCAAGTAAAAACAACCCACACTTATAGGGAGGTCTCTGAGCCACCGAGACATACAAAATCAGATCTTTTGTATTGCGCCATGCAAGGCATCTCCTCTGAGTGTTTACACCATGCCCTTGTCTTTCAGCAGAACCTTCTCAAGGAAATAAATCCTGCCACAGCACATGAATAGCAAAACATCTGTGGGAGAGACCGAAAAATCAGAATGGAACACAAACATATTAATGGGCTCAGAAATTAATATCACAGATAAAACACAACTGCAGCGGGAGGGGAGGGTTGTTTTTTTTTGCTAAGGGACAAGGAAGACTAGAAATTGTACAATGTAAGCAAGTGAAAATTGAGCACACTGCCACTTTGATCACACTTCTAGCTGACAGGGAGGTGCAATTACGACCGTGGGAAGGCAATTATTCACACAACGTATGAAAAGCTGACAAGTGAGATGAAGAGAGAGAGAACGAGTGGGGGGGGAGAAAAGAAGGAGACAAATGAAAGAAAGATGTACGAGGGATAGCACACGGTGGAGGGAATACGGGACAAAGACGGAGTGATATTGACGGTGGCATCCTCAGATGGACAGAAGAGGAAGCAGCCATATCTGATACAAGCAGGTCACCAGACACATATTGTAACAAGACAATCAAGGACATAGAGACAGACAGTGCCGCATGCTGCTGGTCAGGCGTTAGGGATCAGGGATAAAAAAGCAACATGGAAAACCTACAGTGGTAGTTATATACCTTCATATACGCCCTGCATGTCTTCTCTCTTTTTTGAAGCTTTTCCACACAACAAGAGGATCAAGCACAAAAGACAGATCGTAAGAAAACAGGAAGCATTAAATCATGCCACTTACCATAAATTACAGAACTTATGAAAAGAAGAAAAGGCACAGGTCCATGAACTATAACCTTAAAGTGATGCAACAGCTCTGAATGCTGTGGGAACACGGTGTTGTGTGGTGTGAATTCTAAATATGAATATGGATCACATAATAGGGAGGGGAAGAGATGAGAAATGCACAGCAGCGTAGAGAAAAAAGTGCTGAGACTAGATCCTGATGCTCCCCATTAGTGATGCTTTAAAATACATTGAGAAGATAAACAATGTGGGATGAGGTCATTTGTATTTCATGGTATGGAGAGAATAATATCGCACTAGCTCTTTTTAAAAAACCCTTTGTTGGTCTCTTGGCATTAAATAAGTCGCCTTCTCCTCCTAATTGAGTCGAACTGGAGAAAATCACATACTGTAGCTCTCACACAGAAGTGGAAAACAAAGAGATAAAATGTTCTTTGTATCCAGATTACAGCCTCCACATCATAAATACCTCTTGGAAACGCACACAGGAAACCAAAGTTTTTCTTCAGCTGAGACATGATTGCTCCCATGGACACCACCATTTACTCTGATTTATGGGAAGGGGCTGCACTGAACTTCTAAGGACCATACCAGGGTTTTTGTATATGTTAACTTCTTGAATACAAATCACGTATTTTGCTGTTCATTTTCTAATGCATGCTGTGTAGTTTTGAATTTCCAGATGGATTTTTCCTTTCATTGTAAGCACCCATTGGCTTTCATTTACTTCTGTATGGCACGAAAATCCTTTGGCAGACTCTTCAAACTTGCTCCAGTTGTATGTGCATTTACATACATATACAGTTGCAGCTTTCTGCAGTGACCTGATTTCTCGGTCATGTAAACGAGAAAGACAGTTTCCATAATCAGGGCAGGAGAATCAGGACAAACCTGATTTCCAGGTTTGAAAAAAACTGATTTGTTGGTCATGTATATAGGTAACTGGGTTTCTAATCAGCTTTTTAGTTACCCATGTGCACAAAAAAGACTGCAGATAGGTAGGTAGGTAAGTTTTGTTGTTTTAAAATAAAAAATACATTTAAACTAAACTAAAATTTAAAATAACCACTTGAAAGCAGCAATAACAAAAAGTCAAACAATTAAACTGCATTAGTAAGCAGCAAAAATGCAACTTGACAAAAAATGTATGCAGACTCAGTGTTCACTATGAAGGATTCCACAACTCAAGCAAGTCTGCTAATAGATTTTCATATAATTGAGAAATGAATGGAAACCAATGGCTGATTGGATGAGTAGATCAAAATTAATCATATAATCAAAAACACAGCAGAATAGTAAGCTGTGATGAAAAGTGTATGTGATTTCTAGTAAGACAATACAACTTGAAATATCACTTTTATGGTCCTTAAACTTCAGTCATTGTCGCTTGTAATCAGCCAATCGCACGGTGTTGTTGTTCTGATGTGACTCAGTGCAACGCTATCAGCGCTGCAGTGAGAAACCTGTTAGCTCTTATCTTCAAATGCGATAATTGCAATATAGCTGTCTGAACATTAGGGCACAAACGACGGGCGTCATTTTGGTGCAAATCACTTTGTTTACAGAGCAACTGCTGTCAAGAAAGTCTGAATAACGATGTAATTTTTCAGACTGTCAGTCATCTCTCCATGGGACTGCCAGCCGCTGAGAGATGTAGGTACGTCTTAGGCCTACTCTTTTCCCGCCAGGTGCCTGCAGAAACTCCAGGGGAGTGTTCCACACTTGTCAGCAATGAAGAGTTATTCTTTGTGTTGGTGGGGGGCTCATGGCCATTAGCTCCTTTAAGGTAGAACTGCCAGGTGAGCCGGTGTTTCCAAAGTCAGTAATTACCAGGGAGCTGTAGAGGAATGAGCTTCCCCTCAGGGCCAGACCTGCCTCCCTAGCCCCCTCACCTCAGTCTGTGTATTTGTGTGTGTGTGTGTCTGTGTGTGTGTGTGCATATAAGTGAGTGCATGTGTTTGTGTGTATTGGTAGGTGTCCTGCTAATGAATGTCCTGAGTCATGCTGACAGAGTTGGGCCAAAAAGGGGACAAACTTTAGGTCAGACAGAAATTTTCACAGTACCTTGTTGAAGCTGCGTCCAGCTGAGTCTTTCTCGCTGGGCCTGAGCTCCTGCAGCTGAGCATCCAGGATATCCACGAGCTGCTCCATCAGGCGTACTGAGGAGCTGACGTCCCCGGCAAACACCGGGCCCTGTGTGTGGCGTGCCAGCTCATTGGCTAAATTAGCAGCGTTTTCGCCACTTCGAATCTAAAAACAGCAACGAAGAAAACGTGGGTGTCAGTGAAGCGTCAGCGAAGCAGGCCCGAGATGGTTCTGCAATGTGAAGCTGAAATAATGCATTCCACTTACACCTCAGAGTCATGATCTATTGCATGTAAACACAGGGACTGCATGTCAAGCAGGGAGAATAACAGCGTAATTGCAACACATAAGCATTATGAAGAGAAAGAAAAAGCAAAACTCTGCAATAATGTTTAGGTGTTCTACTTTTTTTGGTGCACCCAACCTGCCTTGAGTGAGCTGTGACCCAATTCCATTCTACATAATACTTTTATACAGTATATACTAATGTTCATGGTGTGATGCCTTTGCAGTTAGTGTACAACAAATCAATGTACTTTTCCATTTTGTACTAAGAGGAAATGAAGCAATACATGCACAGACATCAATTAAAAAACGACTTTGGAATTCCACTGCCAATTAAAGTTCACAAAGAGAAAGCTAATGCAGCTAATGTCTTATCATACAGACCGTAATTACAAGAGGCAAAGTGGGAAAAACATTCATACCATTCAGCCTCCAAGGTGTAATTCAGAGTCAGAGATACAAGAAATTTCTGACAGCTGTAATATCTCCCACTTGGTGAGAAGAACTACAGAAGTGTGGCAATTACATAAAAAAAAAATTCAACATCAGTTTTATAAATAATATTATAAAAAATTCAGCCAATTATACACTTTTGGTATCTGGTTTCACTTGTTAATTAGCAAATTTATAAAAAAATAAAAATAGCTGACTATGGTTCCTATTTCTCCTGTGTCACAACAAGGCTAGATTAGGTGTAACCATGTTGGAAGAAGGCCTGAACATTCTGCACAAATTGGAATAACACATTTTCCCCATTGTACCAACATGGCAGCATAAGATTAAATAATTATTTCAGTTTTTTCTAAGATCATTCTGAAACTGTCTCACCACCAGCTACAATGTATTTAAATGTTTTGCATCTGCGAGTACCTTCTATATGTACAGTGCATTTTGAGAAAATGGGACTTTTCCCAAACCTGCGTATAATGAATGTCCTAATTACATTAGTAATATGGAATTAGGACACAGTTCTTCTGTTAGTCATGTCTATATTTCCCAAAATGCCCACTGCCAGCACCCTGTCTGAACCTGCTGCATGCAGAAGGAGAAAAAAGCCTTGCATTATGGTCCGTTCAGGCTACTGAAACTGTTATCTCTGCGTCTACATTAGATTTCTACCTGCATGACTGTTGAACATCAAAGCACAAGATTCAGTGAAGAAAGAAGCTCAGGCTCTTTGATTCTCTGTAACTGACTGCAGAACTTGGCATTTACTCTTGATGTTTTAGATAGCTCATTTCTTTCTGCTACCATTCTGTATTTTAGCTACACTTGTCGTATATGGAGTATTTTCATGATATATATCCATGACCAGTTCGCTGCTGCTGTAAAAATAAAAATAGACCAAGCAAGCAAAAAGGTCAAACACTGCCACTAGATGTTTGATTTTAGCTGTGTAAAATGTTTGTTTGCTGCTATATTTTCTAATTGACACATTCCTGTTTTACCTTTTGTGCCACTTGAGTCACCCAGTGGGAGGTGCAGTTGCTGAGGTCCGGGCCTTTGGAGCACCAGGTCCCTGCCACAGTGCACAGGAAGGAGGCGATGCCTGCAGTACCACAGAATAAACACAACAGTTGGAGGGAAGCCAAAACCTTGCTCAAATACAGTTTCTCCTGCTGATCCTTCATTCATACAGACTCTCTGGTGCAGGAAACTAACTGTTCGGCAGGAACAACCATTTCAAAACAATTTGAAAGCCTTCAAGCTTTGTGCAGTCTGCACGAACAAAACAAAATGAAATACTAAAACACTATCAGGTTCCTACATAGCTCGGACAAAACTGACAGAAAAAAACAATGGACTCTGGTTTGTTATTATCTGTAAACATTTCAAAACTTTAAACATTTTATATGCTTCTATACTATGCATGTCTAAATAAAATGCAAGATAACTCCTAATGAATATCTCTTCACTGACAAAGGCGACAACATGACATCCAAGACTCATTCCCTTTTCACCTCCACAGTCAAAACATTGTCTCTTTTCTGCTTTCATCCTCCAATAGCCCTGCTTTATATTTTGACAGTTCTGTCAGTCTCTGTGATGGTGTGTTAAGGTAACTTGTGAGAGATTCCTGTGTGAGTATCATTGTCAACTGGTATAACTGCCATCAGCACGATGTTGCCCTCACCGTTGACTTCGTACGCTTTGAGAAGTGATTTTAAATGTGGATATACTGTCTGAATGTAATTAAGACAATTAGTAGAGACTGAACTTTGGTAGAGTTTTCTATTTTATAACTTTTTATATAATTGTTCATCGTATTAATTTGTTTCTGTTAGGAGGGAGTGGGCAACAGCATGTTTGTTTTTTCAGTGCACTCTTATTGCAAAAACAAAATTACCTACAAACAGGAATAATGTACATTATGGCATTATATTAAAATATAGTTGTGTTACCTATTTTCAGCGATATGAAAGGCTCTAATCATGCTCGATTATAGTTTCAAATTTGACATGCCCCCTAGCTAAAATGTCACAGACTTGATATATAGAAGCAATGATGAAAATAGCACATTAACACTTATATAAGCTCAGCTTAAGTAACAGGGCTATTTTCACATATTTTGTCAGGATCTTTGAAGCTTTGTTTCTGATCATTTGTATGCTTAAAGTGTGATTCTAAGACTCTCTTTGAAATACTTGATTATTGATGGAAACACTATACCTGTTTACCCCCTACAGTGTTCAGCAGTGAATAATCAAGATGATTAAAAATAGCTGCACTTACACAAGATGAAAAAAAGAATATACACATGTACATGCTAATACAATCAAATACTATTGACCATATATTCCTGTTGACAAAAGAAGTGGTAATATGTTGCATTGTGAAATATGCCACTTCGGACCATCTTCCACCTACACTGGAGCAAATATCTGAGCAGCAGTTTCATAAATGTAAAGTGTGAAAGACGGCCATTGCTGGAAGAAAATGAGAGACTGTCATTTACAAACATCGGCAGCTATTTACATAGCAGCACTAATTAGATAGTTTCTCCCACACAGCTCTGGGATCAGCTGGTCATCTGACTGTTATAGTAATCATGGTCACTGATTAAAGTGTTGGTATTTCTGTTTTAGTTTGTGTTTATGACAATATATTATATATAAAAACTACAAATTAACTGGTTTAGTGATAGTTTGTGAAGAATGTATAAATAATGTTAACTTATTAACCTGCAACGTACTGACGAGTTAGCATCAGACCTAATTACATTTTTCACCATGGAAACAGCCGTTACTGTAAGATAGATGACGCTGATTATAACTTTGCACCACAGATGCTGTTTTTTAATTCAGCGTCTGAGGTGGATATGGTGTCAAGGCATAGTATGACTTCTTCAAAAACAGGAGCAATTAGCTTAGCATAGCATAAAGAGTGGGAGCAGGGGGAAAAGCCCACCTACTAGCACCTCCTCTAAAGTTCACTAATAAAAACATTGTAAGAAATAGTTACAACGGATACATCCATGAAAACAAATGGACTTTTAAGCTAGCTGTTTACCACTGTTTCCAGTCTTTGTGCTAAGCTAAGCTCCCGACGTACACACACGAAAGCGGTATCAATCTTCCTGTCTAAAATTATCAACGAAAGCAAATACCCGTAACCAAATTTCCAACAATGTGGAAACCCCCAGTATTAACTCCTGTGTAATCGTACCGTACATTGTAGTATTTTTTATGACATGGCGTATAAAAATACCACAATTAGATAAAATAGTCTAATCTATCTAGGCTACATATTAAATGTTTAAATTTAATTAAGTATTAGCACTCCATGAATGTTCTATATATAGTGCTATCCTACAGGCAGAACAGTGGGTGGAAAAAGATTAAAGAAAATGTACAATTATGTATAGAATACAGTGTAAATATAAAGAACATTTCGTTTTACTTGAAGTTACAACATGCCATCAGTATGTGTCAAACACCATCAGACGGTGGGCTTACCTCTGGTCCCTTTGGGGCAGGGCCTGTCCACAGTGTTTCCAGTGTGGGTCTGGGGCCAGTCGATGGCTCTCCTCCTGGTGGCCTCACAGAAGCGTCTGGGAGTCGGTGGCAGCTCAGGGACGGTGGGCTCTGCTGTACCCAAACCACGATTGTCTTCAAACGGGTCCCTCCCATCTCTGGGATCTGCTCCTGCTACGGTGGTGTCGCCCTGCCCCTTCCCAGTGGACACAACCGTGGTGGTGACTACTGAGGTGGTCTTGGGAATGGACGGCAAGACGGAGAAATCTTCAATTGTTGGCACTAGAATGAGAGAAGAGTGAAACTATTAGAGATCGAGTCATAAATGTCCTTGCCTTGAACTCCCGTCGTGTCCAGCAGTGGGGGAACTGCAACTGTTTTGAGTCCTGTGGCTTGTTGGTATTGCTACAGTTACAGCTTCCCATAATTCCTAGAAATAAAAAGCTTCATGCAGCTTTCACCCGTAAATCCATCTCTTTTCTGCTCCTTCAATAAACAAAATCAAGGCAAACCTGCCAACACATCACAACATCTATCTCTTGCTATTTTTAGTTTACTTAAACCCATAAATAAGACAAGCACTGGTGGTGGCGTCCTTTGACATAGCAGTGATTTCCTCCAACAGAGTCAGTACCTTGGGCTGATTAAATGTCAACAATGAAGACAAAGCCTGCCTGCATTTTACTTTTTTTCTGCCTAGTTCATCTCTCCCACTTTGATAAAGCTTGTGTGCGGAAGGAGAACTGCACTGCTCCAAGCAAAAACCATACATCAGCAATAATGTGATTCCACTGTATTCAATCCACGCCTACCCTGCGAAGCAAATCTGTGTGTGAATGTGCTCATGCACGTGTGCAACTGCGCTTGTGTTTGCTCCATTGCTCAGGTGTGTTCCTGCGTAAGACTACTGCGTGCACTCAGATGGATATCTGCTGCAGAGTGCCCGAAGATAACTAGGAAATGAGAGCAGAAATAGGAAATCTATAAATTTTATACAGTATGAATAGCCAATGAATAAAAAAGAAAACACAGTGCATGTTTGTGTGTGCGTGTGTGCACGTGTGACTACATGGATACACTCGTCTCCTGCATGAATGATCATACATTTTTATCCACAACCACCTGATTGTATTTGAGATAAAAGCAGCTTCCCACAATGAGGTCTGCCGTTGTGAAAGGCACTATAGTGTTGTCTTCAGGTTCCCTGGGTGCTTCTGGGAAAATGCAATATCATGCTATCTGACACTCCATCATCAGACACACATCTCCATTTCCTGAGAGAGAATGGTGACAAAGCCCGCATTTCATGTTTCACACTAATCAGCCAGTCAGGGGATCTTTTTTTTTTTATTCCAGTAAAATATCTGAGTTTATTACAAAGCTGATATCTAGCGATGTGGTCAGAAGGCCACAGCAGGGAGGAAAAAGTGTTTCTGTGATGCACACTATAAAAAAATTAAATCCAAACCAACCTACAGTGAGGCTGAATTGTGACATTTTACTCAGTGACCTTTTCACCTGGCAGAAGCCCTGGCTAATTACCTTACACTCATTCAGTCATTGTGTGTCTGTCACCCAGACGTTCACAGGTTGGCCAGGCCAGCATGGTTGCAAAAGTAACAGCTGACAAATGCGGTTAGCATGAGCCAGTTAGCACCCTCAGCTATGAAGGTGTTCAGAATTTCTCCAAGGAAACAGGTTAAGAATGACAAAAATTGGCAAAAATGGGCAAAAATTGCAGGGACAGTTCAAGAAAAAGGGCCTGGCTGAGATCATTAGCAATGTCCGGAGTGGCCAGAGTCTTCTTTTTTAACTTTTTTAGAAAAGTTTGTATTTACTATATTACATAATAGTATAACAATGCCGCATTCGAAAGAAAAAAAAAGGTGTCTCAAATATATTATGTCTTGCCAGTGAAGATTTTTTATTGACTTAGGAAAAGTGAGATGATTCATAGGCTGACTCTGTTGATTCAATATACGCATATAATGCAATACTAGGGCAAGTGTAATTGGGTTTCAGAATATTAAACCTCTCCATACCTGAGCAAACTTCTGCTTTTCCACAGGCTGATATAAGCCCCTAATATGCATTTGCCTGTAACAGCATGCTTGCATCACCTGATTAACCTGCTCCTGAGATCATATTGGGACAACTCAAGAGTCCAAAGCCCTATTCCTCCCACATTTCAGCACTCATTATCATACAGGATCAAGAAATATTTTGTTCGGTCTTGGCCTTTGTTTTTTTTTTAATTTTCTTTGTCATCTTGGCAAATGCTTTTTAATAGCGTGTCTTATCATTAATGATTGAATCAATTAAGGGACAGCAACTGAGAATATGAAGTGCAAGATAAAGAAAAATATAGTTCTTTACATCTACCTGTTACAGCTGCAGCAAATAACTATTTTCATTATGATGAAATAATAATCAGCACTTTGGTCAACTCTGGTTAATTTAAATGTGCTGTACAAATACAATACAAACAATAGTTTTCTTGATTAATCATTTAGTCTCAAACATGTCACAAAATCCCACCATAGTTTCAAAATTGACTGTTTTGTTGAGCCAACAGTGTAAAACCGTATATAAATAGTAAGAAGCAGTTCTTTTAACGATTAAGCATTTATCCAAATTGTTACCAAATAATTTTCTGTTGATTGACTATTTGATAAATCACCAAATCATTGCAGCTCTCACACTCTCACACATGTAGGCCTACATTTTTGTAGGCCTACATGTGTAAGAAGCTTCAATCATATAAGAATATAAAATGAAGTGGCATTCCTCTTTAAGCTGAAACTTTTAACAGAGTAACCAATTACTTGGACAGAAAATGAATAATTCTGATAATCAATTGATCATTTAAGTCATTTTTCAAGCAAAAATACCAAATATTCTTTGGTTCTAGCCTTAACAATAAGGTGAGGATCTTCTGCCTTTCTCTTTTTGTAAATTTAATGTTTGGATTTTGGACTGTTGTTGTTGAGGACATCACATTGGGTTTCTGGGATACTGTGATGGGTATTTTTTCACTATTACAAGTATAATTATAACAATATAATTAATGAATATTTGGCAGATTAATCTATAATGAAAATAATTGAAGCCATAATCATTTCAATCACGCACAAAATCCAATAGAAATAACCCTAGGAACATGACATTATATTGTAGTGTATGAAAAAAAACACCAAATTAGCTTTTTCCATCACAATTAAAAAATAGTTCTGAGTTTATTCTATGAGACACTTGGTCATTGTTACTCTCGCTCTTAAAGGCAAAATCATAAAATCATATCGCTTTAATTAGGAGGGGCACTCAGAAGTCGACCGAGTGATTTTTTTAATCAAAGACAAGATACAATCTTTGTGGATGTTTTCTGTCAGCATGTCTTGGGTAATCAGAGTGTGATTGTGAAGAACATCAAGAACATTAAATATATAACATATCTAATACTACATCAAGCAATGTGCTTGTCAGATGTCGATGCATTTGTGGGCTTATTTTGATGTCTCTGCACCAGGCACGCTACAATTTTCTTTTGATTGCGAAGAGCAAATTCTCGTCCAGTAAGAGCTCTGTGTCCTCTGATAGCACTCAACCAAGAGAGGGCTGCACCAATTAGATACCATTTCTCCCAAGAGGCAATGAAGTCACTCTTTATGGGCAATCTGACACCAAAGGCATACTGTTGCCATATGCTGAATAATACCTCTTGTAAATAATGGAAGAGCTCGAGACTGAACACTTGAAAAATGGCTGTCACCAGAGTCTAAACAGAGTGTGTAAATTAAAACAGAGCTAAAAGGAAGGAAACCCATTATGCAAGATCATCAATCAAGGCATCAGAGATGAAACAGAATTAGTTTTATCACTTTATAGCCCCCTAGAGTCATTTACGTATCTGCGAGGAAAATGACAAAAAATGTTAAACCATAATCAGATGATCCGAGGCCTAGATACTCTGTTTGTCCTTGCTGTTGCAGCTTATACTGTAGCATTAAAAGAACATTTTTATCTCAAATTACACACGTACAGTCAGAGCAATAAAAACTATCTACCTGTCCATACAAACGGCAGGATAAATGGATCATAAGCCGCCTAATACCTGCTATTAGGGAAGAGCAATGTCAACTCACAGCCAAATCAAGCTGTTTTAAGTGGTTTAATTTTTGATGATGAATCACTTACAAGGCTAATCCTCCCAGTACAATAACACATAGGCACATATAGTTGAAAGGAAATATCGAATAGGCTCAGTTAAAAATGATCCCTACATTAGCAGGGTTTGTTTGGACTATTAAAAGGCTGCAAATCAATCCGTGTGCTCCAGACGCTTTTTTTCCCCCTCGGACGTTTGCTGTCCTCGAACCGAGAAGCACCTTATTCAGCTGCATACTGCTAGAAGATGAGCTGAGGACCCTGTTTTTAATTAGCAGGGATCAAACTCCCTAATGTCAATCCAAGAAGGAAAACACGTGTGACAGATGTGGTATTATACTTTCCTTTCCAACAAGAACAAGAAAGGAGCATGAGAAATATACGCAATGGTAAATAAAATGCTCTATCCAGCAGCGAAATGCATCTGAGCAGCTTAGCATAGCATAAAGAATGGAAACAAGGGGAAGGAGCTTTAACAAAATCAAAATATCAGCACGTCTAAAGCTCACTAACTAACATCTGTGCAAATAAATAAAGTGTAAAAATGACAATTAGCTTTTTTATGGTGGGTTATGTGGCAGATTTTTGGCCCGGCACAGTAACTACCTGTATTCTGGATTCTCAGAAACTGCTCAGAGCCAAGACAACGTCTGGCACGTAACCCCCGGTAAAACAGCAACTTGTCTTTGTTACACTTCAGCTTTTGTACCGATTAAACAAACAAGATGTAATTGCAGTGTTGAGCAAGTTACTTGAAAATGTTTAATCAATTACTCATTACAAACACCCAATCCTCCACACCTACATGCCATATATTCTGTATTTAACACATGCAGAAAAAGAAAACAAGACATTGTGGTTTAATAAACAACCAACCTATGGTTTGGAGGTATTTATCAACTATCAACAGCGAGCTTAACATTAGCCCTAGTGACTGCATACAGTGAGCCAGCATGGTTCACATACCCTCAAACAAAACCAGCTTATTCTTGAATGTAGGATTACCAGTGCAGATGTGGGAGCCAGCTAAAGCTCACAACATGCAAATTAGACAACTTTGATGTTACTGAGAGTTCTCAGTAACACATCAACAGTATCTCCACTGGATGCACAGAGACCAACCTAACCATCCCTCCACCAAACCCCCAGTTAAACACCATCAAGCCGAGCCCATATTGTAAAGGAGGGTTACTGGGATTAGTAACTGTAATGAAATTATTGATGGATTAATTTCAAACTGTAATCTCTGACACTCCAGTAAGATTCAATGGACTGGTTGCACAGCAGACATTTTGACCTGTCATAGCAGAAAAAATGTAAGATTTAATAACAGTGAGAACGGCTCATTAATGGTCCCAGTAACATTTACAGTGAGCCAGTATGAACAATGGTAAGGCAGCAATCATTAATACACCTGTGAGTTTGCTTCTATGACATGCCAAAATGTCTGCTGTGCAACCATCCCATAATGCACAACGCTGTTAATTAGTGACTGTTTCCCCTGTTTTCCTGGCTTTGTGCTAAGCTAAAGCTAACCGGCTGCTGGTGGTAGCCTCATATTCACTGTACAGAAATTTAACTCTCCTCCAGAAAGCGAATAAACTTTTTTTTCCAAAATGTCAAAACTTTTGCTTTGAACCAAACCAACAGGCATGTTGCCACGCTAATGATTCCCAACGTACCATAATGAGTAAGACATGGTATGACTCCGTGTGTGGGTCTTTATGTATCAGTGTTTTTATTCGTTGTGTTTTTTTAGCTCCACTCAATAACAAGACTGTCTCAGAGGATAAGAACTGTGTAAGAGCTACAGTTGGTCTTTTTGCCTCTTTACCTAGAGCCTGTGCTGGTAATTAACGACAGAGAAACAAATCCCACAAGACATGAATTTTACATTAGGCTGTTTATATGCACTCGTGCTGTTCTGCTTCATTCAGGCATACATGACGGGAGCACACAGCTTGGCGTGGAAGGTAAAGGGTCACAGGACAAATCATGTGCAGTTTCTTATCCAATGCTGTGGAATATGTCATTATTTCTGCTAAATGAAAAAAAAAAAAAAAAATTCAAGCCATTGAGAAGTTGTTGCGAGGCTCACTGCATATTTGGCACTTGTTCTTTAAAGAGCAGCAGACAGAAAAAGCTCTGCCGGACATATCCTGTGTCTGTGTAGGGTAATTTATGAGGCCTGAAACTGAGCACTGTGGAGCAGCACACATAGCGCAGTCACAACTGCACAGTCTGAGTCAGAGGAAGGTGGCAGAGCAGCTCACAATAAAGACACAAGCATGCAGACAGGACGATATATGTGCAGACAGAAATACACTCAGAGCATAAACACTCCAAAACTCTCTGCTGTCTATGGCTACAATGTCCACTTAAACAATTCCCATCCATAATTTCACCTGCGTCGATACAGAGCAAGAAGCAGAATAATTAGAGCTCGCAAATCTCCTGACTCTTTCACTACGGCCTCTATTTCTGTTGCCGAACATGATGCTTCAGAGGCTGGAACACAGGCTTAGTGCATGATACATCTATAAATGTCCTCAGTCTTGAAGACTCACCTGGAGGCGTCATTCAGGGATATAAAAGCCCACCAAAGAGCAGTAAGGTGCACAGCTAGGTTAAGCCACAAAATGGCTGAGCAAAAATGAAAAAAACACATCAGCTTTGTGATGATAGGTATCAATCGTGTTGCATGCAGGATATGAAATAGTGTTTTCTTGACATTTCAATTCAGCGCAAAGCCCACTTGTTCTCACTGCTACCAGATTACACTGAGTGGCAAAGCCTTTCGGACAAAGCCATTAATTTTATGCCTCTCGTCTTTAAGGCCTCAGATCAATGCTACCTCAAAGACAAATTAATTTTCTCCTTTCTCTCCTCGTTAGTTTGAAATGCTCTCAGCAATTACTGGCTCCTCTGAATGTTTTTTTTTGAATTCATTGGACTGAAATCAGTTAAAGGCTTTGCACATCACAGAGAATACATTACCAGTGTCCCTCTAAGTTTTGTAACAGCAGGCACTTAGGTGTGCTTTTTATTGGCATGCACCTCTTTTAGGGAGACCTCTGAGGAGGTGGACTCTCCAAGTATTGATCATTGCTGTTTTGTGTTCACAATGCATTAGCAGAGCATAGACATTTTCTTTAAATGCATGTGAATTGTTTGGAACAATATGCTAAAAGATCAATATGGGGAATGATCTTGGCTAATCACTGCAACCAGGGCCAGAATTAAGAAACCTGCAGTGTTTCAAACACTTTACACAAGGTAACAGAAACAACGACAAGTTGCTAAGGTCAATTATTTTCTGCTTTGATCACTTTGGTCAAACTCCCTTAATATAAACCCTCTAATCCTGCCGACACTTCAGCGTCTCTCTAGGATGAGCATTACAGCCAAGGTTGACGCTTCTGACAGAAAAGGACACAGACGCTCATTGTGTTACATGAGTTCTACAAAGGAGAGAAATACACTGGGTTTGGTGTTCGAGGTAACTTCACTCTGTGGTCGATGAATCTTAATGGGCACAATTAATTTCCTTTACGCCTCAAGTGCCCCTCAGTTTCAGAGAGAGACATTATTTCAGCACCATTAGATTACCCTGCAGAATAGGTTGTTTAATTCAACGCCATATCATGGGCAGCGATAAATCCTAATAGCTACACAGTAAAGAAGTTAAAGGTGTAGATCTGAAAAAAAAACCTAATAAACAAGAACCAATTATTTTCAAGTGCCATTCAAAAAAGCCCGACGTGCTGCTGCGGCCGACGCATCTTGAGATGCCTCCTCTCTCCTTCTTGAGCTCACAACATCTCGAAATGTTCCCATAAAACACACTTAATGATCCAAAGTGGCAAGTTCTGCTGCAAGGACGCATTTCTGATTGGATCCCAATAACAAAACAGTGGCAGGAAACGAGTACTTAGAATAATGAGTGAAATCAACAACTATGTTCTGTTGGGTTCCTTGATTAAATGCACTGTTCTTGCAGCAAGTAGCAACACTAAGCCTATGTGGCATTTATGTTTACCGAGGCATTACAGTAGCTGAGAGAGCACATTAAACCCTTCAATGAAAATGCTCTGTGATGGCCACTTTCCTCCTTTCCCTGAGCCTCTTTTGAGACAAGGAGGGTAATTATGATAATTCAGTTGTTAATTACATTTACATACATCAGAACGTGAACAGTTGAGAAGGCAGTTTGCATGCATGGGGAACTCATTAAAGTTTCAAGTATTTCATATCTCCTCTAACATACTCCTAATTGAGGTTTCGGTTGTTCAGCAAACAGACACAAACTTGGAGCCCCCTTTGGGTGTCGAGTTATGGTGCTAGGGAGATTCCAGGGGACGGCAGGAAAACAAACAGACGTGTTGACAAGAGGCCAGAGTTCAGGAGTACACAGCCGCCATTGAGACATTAACGCCAACCCCCTCTTCAACAGCACAGGTCAAGAATCAGATTTCCCCCTGGCAACCCCTCCTGAATATCCAGAAGTTAAAGATTATAACCTAATCCAGACTGCTGCTCGGGCGCAACCAGAGCCTCTAACACAACGTGAAGTCGGGTCAAGCTCCTTGTTTCCCCACTTCACACAGGACACTTATCCTGGCTCTAAGGGGTAAGGTGACTGCAGTCAGGTAATTAAGTCCATCATCAGTTTAATGTAAGGTCCCTGTCTGATGACACATATGTCGCCTCTCAGCACTTCACAGATTAATTTAAGCCCCCTAACCGCCTGACAAGATCCTTCACTGTAATTGATCTCTCTCTCTAGCTATTCTTCTACCCTGTTTCACCATGTGGTGCATAACTCACACATACTTCAGCCTGGTGGTTTGAGAAATATTATGCCACAATAGGAATGGCAATCTCCTGATCTATTGTATAAAAAAAAAAAAAAAAAA
>NW_023339796.1:10493788-10528337 GCF_004916995.1 Morone saxatilis | reverse complement strand
TATATATATATATATATTCATAATGGCTTTGGATAAGGCCAGAGATTAAAGAATTTGATAGGGTCCAAGCTTCAGCTGGAGTGAGTGCCTCAGCTCGCCTCATGGTAATAAAGAAACCGGTTTTTGAAGTGGCGTGATCCCACTGGGAGCTATTCTTCGTTCCAAGGTGAATCTGTCATTTCTGTCTGCAAATGAGCCCTTTCCCCAAGACTAACACAGCCCTCTTTTCTTTATCACACCTGGATTGCAACCAAAATTAAAAGGCAGTCATCTGTGACTTGCCACGCTGCAACCAAACAAAAGAAGAATTACGCAAAGAGAATGAGATAAACAAAAAACCGGAGCAGCTCTCACCTTCAGCTGGATCTGGTGGCCCGAAGTCCAGGTCGTAGCGCAGGATGTAAAAGTTATTCCAAACGTATAGCTGGTTGTCCCTGGGGTTGTAATCCACAGCGGTGATGTACTGGTACTGGTTGGGGAAGAGGATGTCAGTGTATTCACCCTGGCTTAGTTTGGTATTGTAGATGTAGTCAATTTGGCTCCTGCTGGCCTCGCTCTCGTTCTCTTCGTAGGTTGAGCGCACCACATGTAGCACGCCACACACCATGAAGGCGTTAGAGGCAGACCGCTTGTCATACGCTGTATCCCATGTGGCCTCAAAGCGGAGAGTGTACGGGTTGAGCTGGCTTACCACAATGCGGCCATTGTTCTGCTCCGTGGCGTAGATTACCCATAAGCCCCTCTCATCTACTGCCAGGTCAATGTCTGTCTTGCCACCCCAACGGTAGGGCGATGTGTCGTGATAGTTGGCATTATTAACAATAGCCTCGCCACTTTTGATGCGAGTGCGCAGGTCAAACTTGACAATGTTGCGAGTGCGTTCCTTGTTAAAGAAGATCGCACCATCATAGGCTACGAAGCCTGTCCCGTCAACACGGTGTGGCAGTTTATAGGTGGTCGTCTGGCGACCGTTTTTGAAGTCCTCCAAAGAGGCATATTCGATGAGGGTGTCAGTGCGGTATGGTGTCCAGGGCATGAAGAAGACTTTGTCACCAGCCTGCAGCGGGTCTTTGCACCACGACCCTGCTTGCTGCTCTGCCTCATACAGGAAGGTGGCGTCTCCTACACCCTTCAGAGTCCCGGGACAAATGAAGACTAGTGACAGAGAAAAGAGTGAAACAAAATACAATAAGGCAAAATATTTTAAACACATGTAACAAATTCGACACAGATCATTCTCGCTGCTGTACAACTCAATTGCAGGACAAAACGATCAGGGACTGTGAATTTGGAGGATTCTTTTAACTAGTGCTTTTGTACTACTGCTAATGAATAGGGGGAAAAAGAAAATAAATGAATGTATCAAAGTGATTATTCAGAATGAGAAATGTGAGGTTAAGAGAACTTGCATCTCAAGGGTCTGCTGCTACATCCTTACAGGGACAAAAATAAAACAAAATGTGAACAAAAAAGGTAAAAATCCTGCAAATGAAAGACATGGGAAATGGATGAAGTAGACGTCACACTCTTTTTTTTATTTCTTTTTATTAAATACCAGCCTGTCTCTGACTTCAAATGCCATATGAACAGCTGGGTATATGGACACACTGCACATGCATACTCACATGACTAAGGTCATGAACCAAAATGATAAGGGGACAGACTTCACATCTTGTAATAAGAGTGAAAAACTGGTTGTAAATGGTGGTGGCGGCAGCAAAGCAGAGGTAAAAATGAAAGTGGAGGTTGGGGAATAGATCGAACAACAGTGGTAAAGGATTTTCACTACTTCTGTGGCAAAAGACAAGAGAAACCACTGATGGGTGAGGGAGGTCATGGCAAGGTTCCCATTTAGAAGGTTTTAAATTAATTGGTTCTGGATAAAAAGGAACACAGTGAATTCTTGCTTTCCTTTCAAACTTTTTTTTTCAAAATGTTTTTTTTAAGTCTGTGCCAATCTCACTCAGCCATCACTGCTATTTCACATCACGTGCTATGGGTGCAGCAGAAGTTGGGCCAAGCAAACTAAGACTGCGCCAAATAAGAATATATATATATATACACAACTACTCATTCTTCAAGGGTTAATACAGTGCTAGGCAAGAGTCCCTGGAACAAATCAACACCGAACAGTTGGTGTTTTCTTTCACATTGCGAGGGGAAAAACTACATTCGATGGCCGTGGATGTCATTTGAAATTCTGTTTTGAAATTCATTTGGACTCCATGGGTGCAAACAATCCTCCTATGGGTTAAGCATTTGACAGGAGAGGCAATCAGGAGGGGGAGGAGACGTGAGGGGAGCTGTACTCAACACCACAGAACAAGGAGCCAGAGGGGAGGGGGGGGACCAGACCACTCATTTACCTTTTTGCTCCACTTCTATTTCAGGCATTGGAAAAGAAAGCAAAAAGAGTGCAAAAGGGAGAGAAAGGTTATCACGAGTCAACTACCAGGTACAAAGAGAAGAATTAGTTGGAGGATATGACCATGAGATGAACTGCAGGGCTGCTATGGGAATAAGAGCTAGGGGAAAAAAAGCTTGTTTGTTAGTGAAACGGCCTCTCATCCTAGGATATAAAAACAGACAAGTTATGACTTGAGACTAGCTATCTGCTATGTTTTCCAGCGCATTAAACTGTTCATTCCTAACAACTTTTAACTGCCAACAAAATAATGCATTGGCCACTGCAAAAGCAGAATAAATCCCTCTAAAAAAGCTTCTCCTAAGTGGCAGGGGGGAAAAAATCTCCTGGTCATATCTAGATGGATAACATTCTTAGAGAAACAGCACAGGAGTTATTTTTGGCATGTATTGACCGAGGGTGGAATTTGTTCAAACTTTATAAACACAAATCAAAACTCGAATCCAAACTTGCTCGCCCACACACGTAAAACATGACACGGTGCTAATGTTACAGACCAAAACTCTTAAATGAGCCAAAGAGAGCAACAGCACATGAGATGACTGATGAACAGTCGGCCTAATATGGATATTCTTTACTGGACTGTTGAGGCTGCATACGCTGCGTGGAGGGGGAGAGGCTGCAGACAATATGTGAAAAATTGGAAGTTTAAAAAATGAGAGCAAAGAGGTTAGTCGGGGGAGGGGAGGAACGGGACAGGAGGTGAAAAGGAGGTCTGTTTGAAAGAAGAAGAAGAAAAAAAGAGGTGAATATTTCTAAAATGTTTACAATTCATCAATTTAAATACAAAGTACTTTCACAGGCAGGGATGAAGCCTAAAGCTGCTCTCATAAACTACTCTAACACACCCTTTTAAGGTAGATTAACTCAAATCAGATACCACAGACAGAGTTTGAAATAGTGCCGGATTTAACTTACTCTACAGTACATTTAATTAATCAGTTTTCACAGTGAGACACTAAAGCAGATCCATGACGGAATACAGGAATTTGGTTAATCTGAAAAAAGATGCAGAGTCATCTCAGACGTTTAGGATTTTTATCACTTGTACTGTTTTACTCTAATATCCTCTGTAACACAAGCCATTAGTGAATGTAAGACCTATAATGTACCCAGTTCTTTGTAATCTCGCCTTTATTATCTCAGCAAAAGAGACAGAATCTGATCTCAATTATTAAAGCCATTTAAAGGGTTAGTTCAGCCAAATTACAAGAAAACCTATTTTCTCAACTAACCCCTAAGTGGTATCGTGTAGATACTTTTGGTTTTATTTGCCTGAGGTTTGGAAATATCTGCCTGTGAGATTTCTTCCATCACCAAAGTGCAATAGAGGTGAATGGAATTTTGTTTGTGCACCACAAACAGCAGTGGAAGAAAAACATTTTTATAGGGACTATTTCTTTAGTAGAAGACGTTCCAGTCAAAACAGAAAGTAAGTAGGTAAAAGTAACAGAGGCACTGTTTCTAAAAAATAGCTGGGGTGGAAGCAGAAATCTCACAACAATAGGAATAGGGTTCAATAACATTGTATTGAATCCAAATCCTGTACTGAATCCGCTTATTGAATTTAAATCCTTTCCCTTTTCCTGTTTTACAGATTGAATTCCTATATAATCATCTAACTGTACAGTAAAACATTTTTTAGTGTTCACAACCTGTAGCTTTGTAATCTTTGAAAATTCAGACTTTGGCTTGCAGACATTAACCAGGCAACAGCCAGAAGTTTCATTTAAGCCATTACAGAATTAACATTAATTAACATGTCCAATAAGGTCCAATAAGAGATTCTTTAGCCTCTGAGCTTAACAAATCTGGGTGTTTTGCCAACTTGAACCAGATCCAAAATGGAAGCAGCTATCAAAACTCAACCCTAAAGGCGGATATCTCAAAAACCTGGACAAATAAAACCAAAACTATCTGCATGGCTGGATTCCACTAAAGGTTAATTGAGAAATGTATAACTTATAATTTTAAATGATTAATGCTTCTTCCAAATACCAGTTTCCAGTTATAAGTTGCAAGTATCATCTGTAAAACAAACATATATTTGCAACTGAACAGAGACTGTAGCTACAGCACATCTAATCTCTCTAATCTACAAACATTTTAAAAGCACACAATAAGAGTTCAGTGTGAGATTTGGATGGCGATACTTACTATATGGAACACACTCATACTGGACCTCTAAGTACTTGTAGGTGCCAGGGCATGGATCAGGAAAGACATCAGAGCCAGTGACAACCACACACTGCGTACGGTTGTTGCACCTAGAAAAAGAAAAGATTGACCAGAGATTTCATCATGACTACCCACAGTACTCGGCAAAGACAGCATTAAAAACACAGAGGGGGAAAAAGTTCATCGTTACAGCTACAAAGAAATTTGACGAAATCCCAGCCAGGACCGTCACATATGCATTCTAGTTTAAACCTTGGCAAACAGAGAGAGGAAAAGCATTAAGGAAGAGTAAATTAATGTGATAATGAATAACAGAGTGAGGGAGCTGCTAAAGGCATGTTGGGAATTAGCGGTGGCATTTCCTTTCACAGCGTCTTCATATCGCTATTGAAAGGGATAACATTCATTAAAACACACGACAGGTGGTGGTGACATGCAGTGGACTGGAATGGTGGCCTCTGGTGAAACGGAGAGGCTCCTCTGCATACGCAACAAACACGACGTGACTGTGTCCTTTCTATGAGAGCTAATTTGCCTTCCGGTATGAAATAATGTCCCTCAGTGAATTAACAGTCTGACGTGTGAATTGCAAAGTTAGTGTGTGTGTGTGTGTGTGTGTGTGTGTGTGCAGATGTTCCTGGGTGCTAAAAAAGTTCAAGTAAAGAGGGAGAGGGGGGGGAAGAACAGCAGAGGACAGGGTGTGTGTAAATACTGTATAGGGTGAAATTGGCTTCACTTCAATCAAGCTCTCTTGAGGCCGAGTGATTGAGAATAATGTCAGCAGTAACAGAGGCAAACAAGAAAAAAATGGCACCAAAATAGGACATTCAACAATTTGCAAGCCTGAGATAAATACTCCAGAAGGTCAGTAGCAGTCATGCAAGCTGGACATACATTTCAACATTTGACGTGACTTTCAAAGAGCCATTAGTAATTAAAGAGTCATTGCAAAATGGGATTTTGCTGCACAACAACCACACAAAACATTGACTGTGTACCTTTATGCAGGATGTTAAAGTAATGAGTAAAAAGGTAAATGTACATACATTAACCAGAAAGAGACTTTTCATGCTGCACTCTAAATCCACCTATACATTTTCATGGCAAAATCCTTCCTTTGAAACTAATGGATTATTAAACATTATATATGAATAAAAAGGTGCAAGCTCCATTATGAAGTTAACAAATAGCATCAGCATCATCAGCGATGTTTTAAACTTAACTGACAATATGGTGCCAGCTGCACTTTTAAGGCATCACTGCAGTGAAAGCTTCTGCAAGGGTTAAGGGTCACTGCATCAAAATTTGAACTGACTGACAGCAGATGAGAGCACTCCAAGTACACCCAGATATATTGAATTTAATTCAGTTACAGTTTACGAGTCTGACTGACACTATTTCCAAATAGCATTAAGTACATTTACTCAATTACTTTACTGTGAGATACTATAATTTCAGATGAAAGTACAGATTAGTACATATAAGTGACAACTTACTATATTAGATAAGATTTAACATACAAAAGATATGATTAATGATTAATTTAATATAATGCATTGTAATGTATTATTATTATAAATTGTATATATAATGCATATATTTATATAATGTAGTATTTGCTCCACTTCCAACAGCTACACTATTAAAATACTGCTTACATGTTGCTGCATCAGTGATAATAATCCAATATTAAAAATTACTTTACTTTCTACTTATGGAGTTATGGAGTCATTTTACTTAATTAATTGTAGCCCAAAGGGGTAAACACAACACAGACATAGTATCACCTCAGTTGACATGACTAATGTGTTTGCAAACAATTGCTTATTTTTACATCCAAAAGACACAGAGCAACATTAGCATTCATATGGAGTCCAATATACTCTGTTTTGCACTTCACCGACTCCTGAGGGAAATATCTGGCTCTTCAGCTGCCAGCAACCAGCTAGTTGTTCAATGAGGGCAGGAGACTTAACCAAAATATTTAAGTTGCGGGCCGGAAAACCAAACCAAATCGATCCATTTTTAATGTATAAATGTTAATTAACTCAAGTTAACTTCCTCCACGAATGCTAATTTCTTTTATATTGTAATTCACTCTGGCATTTATTTGACTGCAATTTGTAGATGCTTCTGCTCTGGAGAAAAGGGAGGTGTTGTTGCTAAGCATTTTGACACGCTTCCTCTGTTTTAAACTGCCGCTGAAATCGCTGCGTGTAATCTCTATTGCACTGAGCACAATCTCATGGTAGTAAAGTGTTTGAATCCTGCTTGCTTTCTATCTAGGAGCTGCAACTCTGACCGGGTAAAGCATTTATTCTGTTAGTTGCACTGGGTCAGAGAATAGGTAACCATTGAAATAAGGTAATGCGAGTCAGCAGAACAGCCCGTGGAGACAACAGAGAGAGAGAGAGAGGGGTCAGGCACACCGTCCATTTACTGTACACCTCTCAGGGAACGATCACCTGAATGTTAAACAGGCTCAGAGTTTCCGTCAGTTCTGTCAAACCTTTTTCATCAAGCCACTTTTTTTGTCAACAACCAAACGTTTTACTTGACAAATAACTTTGATGTAGATGCTGTTGAAAATCAAGCCATTTGATTCCTGTCTAGTTGTTTTTGTTGTGAGAAACCGGCTGCTGATGAACACTTTTTGTCACAATTTCCAAACCAACAAAATTGCCGCTCTGTGCAGCAGACTTCCCACTGTTTCTATCTCCCCAATCTCGTTTAATATGTTTGTTTATCTGTCTGTGGAGCTATTGCCTTTTGTTAATCTTCTATTGGCAGCGCATTGTGTCTTAATGTGACGTAGTTTAAATATCCTCCTTGTTTTACTTTGGCGCAGACTAAAGGGGGACTGATCAGCGTCTCTCGGAGCTTTGTGACTGCTTTAACATCCCTGGTTATCACATCAACCTTAATTACGGTCAGGAGCCCATTTCCTCTGATCTGAATCATTAGAATAATTCTGGTTAAGGGCTGGCAGTGCAGAATCTTCTCAAAGCTTTCGCACGTACACCGCCTCCAGGGAATCTTCGATGGAGATAAGTTTGAAGTGCGGCTCCAGCAAGTGAGACTCTGACTTGTCAACAGATGTGGTGCACAATGTAGCAGGTTGCAGTCAAAGCAAAGGGCACGGGCACTGTCAGCGGCGTGTTACTGTATGAGAGTACTGGGACTCGAATGTAAATTTAGAAAGACAGAGTAAGGCAGGAGGACTTGGTCTATTCCTGAGCTATTGTGCAGTGCCTCTCATGGGAGTAAATAGAGAAGTGAATGAAGCAAGGGAGAAAAAAACCCAGAGGTGTAAGATGGTGGGCGATGATGCTCAGAAGCTAGCTTAAGGGGGGCTAGGTTAGGACAGAGCAGTGCATTAGAAGATGAACTGTGCTGGTTACTATTTATGAATAGTTCATCCAGTGCCCTTTAAAAATACACACACCTCTAGGGGTAAGCAGCAGTCGAGCTTAAGTGTTGCTGTGCTGTCGTTTGACAGCAAAGAGCAGCATCCTGTGAGAGGGTAACCAGGATAAAAGGCGTGATGATGGGCATTGCTCACTACCTGAGGCAAAGCCACTTCAATGCGGTACAAGTGTTTGAACAAAGCAAGCCCAATGTTCCAGATAGGGAATTAAGAGGGTGTTCATGTGACTTGCAGTCTCTCTGAGCTACGCTGATTATATGACTCAAACAGCAGCAACAACGCGCAGCTGGTGTGAAGAGCTCTGCCGCATGGATGTCAATTCCTGCCTGTCAAGAATTAATCTGCGCCCCAGTTTTCTGAATTTCAAAATGCCACCTACATAATCTAGTCAATGAAGGAATTAAAAAATAAATAAAAGGTGTGAGGTGTTGATTAATTGTCCAGTATGTAGGTGGCTGCAAGAGCAGGGTGATAAAAAACATTTCTTTTGTGTGCAGCTCAGAGGGGGGCGGGAAGAGGTCCATACTTCGCCTCCCCAGCTCCTGGTTGTGTTTGTGAAATAAGATCCCTCCTCTCCCCAGCGTTTTACCTTTGTGATATAATCTTGTAGGCATCGGGGAGGTAGCAGTTGACGTTCTCCATCTGGAATGGGTCAGCGTCACAGATCTTGTCGTCAGTCCTGCCGTAGTTGGCCGTCTCGATCATAATGACATCACTGCCTGGGCAGCGGAGATCAATTGCATATCCTTCGCATGAGAGCTCCCTCCTGACCAGCCCGAAAGGCAAGGCCGCACGGCTGAACCCTGACGGAAGAGACAGAGGAGAAACTTTAGGCAAATAATAAAATTAATGAGTGAAAAGGGATCACTGCTTCAATACAATAAGACCACACATAATGCGGTAAAAAAAATCCACTGGCACTAAATAAATAGGCAACAGCAGTCCAATGTTTACCACAGTTTTAAACAGACGGGCCATTACACGCGATACAGGAATGGGGAAAGACGAAACAATTCATCTCTCCATCTCTCTGTGGTCTTGGATGTTGGCTAAGACATCTAATCTAAGTCATTGGAGACCAATGGTAACCTCATAAATCCTTGAGCAAACACAAAGGCTACAGAGACATCAGGAAGGCCTCCACCTAGAGAGCATCCACCGCGGAGCCAAACCTATCTGGACTGAGAATAGTTTGTTTTACAGTCGTACAAGCCCTCATTTGTTTCTTTTGCTTTACTTGCTCTGTAAAGCAAGATAGAGAAAAAAGCAGAATCCCGGCAGAATGGAGTGTAATATAATCCATTTTACAGTGTCGGCGATCGAAGAGTCTGGAGTCCACACAGGAGGAAAAATCTATACATGGAACACAGCAGATGGGAGTTCAGCCAAATAGCTCGACTTTGGGGGAAAATTAACTATTTCACTCAAATCTGCCCCCCCCCCTCCGCATTTGAGCAAATTAGAATGAAATAGGTTATTCTTTGGTATTTCCTTTTTCTAGGTAATAAAATGTCATGTCACAAATAGTGTGGAACTACAGATACGGAGATTTGCAAAGAGAAAAAAAAGCAATATAGAAAGAAAAATCCATTATCTGAGGTTAAAATGATCCAAACTAAAAGGAAAAAAAAGAAATGTAACTGTCTCCAATTCTGAGAAAACAATTAGGTAAAATCTAAGTAGAACATGCAAATGTGTTCCATTTAAGAAGTGCAAGCAGAGCGCTGCATGAACTGTCAATAATCGCCGTTGTTTGCAGCAATAGTGGGTCCCTGAGGGGGCAGCTACCATTTGTATTTTCTGCACTGCTCTCTGCTAATTAGCCCTCCTTTCAGCCTGTTACCTTTTCCATGCTCCCATTGGCTCGCAAGCATTGTCATGTACTAACGCTTACCACCCCGGGTTCACTTTGCCCCCTCACTCTAATTATCCTCACACTTTTGACAGTCAGGGCCTGACGCAATTAGCATTGTTTGAGCTGCTCAAAGTTGAAGTGATTCCGGCTTGAAATTCCTACCCTGAAACCCCCGACCCACATGTCTGCTAGTCATTGCAGCCTGCTGTGCCTGGCTCAGTTATAATGATATTCTATGTCAGTCTGTTCATGTCACACTAGCAAACAGAAAAAAAAAACAAAAAAAAACACACAGACATCTGTGGAACATACACTGTTCAGAATATAAAAAGTCATCGCATATTAGGAGAAACTTCTGCACACACTCGTGGTAGAAGCAGTATAACAAAATATGAAACTAATGGTATAAATTCTCTGGCATTCGGCCACTAGACATTTCATTATAATACCATGATCTATTTAATGGCCAGTAGATTCTGCTTAGCTGGACTGTTTATCACCTCATTAGGAGACGTCAGTGCAGCCGGACCATAAGTGGAGGGCTGTGGGGTCACTCCATCTATTCCAATAACCACTACAATTACCCAAGCCTTTCAGAAAACCTGTCCAGAATGGTGGATGATAAAACACAGAGTGAAGTCGCCGGCTTTACTGCGAAGACTAATGATTGTCCCGCCTGCCATTCCTCATGGAAGGAGTGACGGGTTTATCACGGCAGCTACAGAAAGCAGACAGAAAGAATGCATTTCATGGGGTTTTAAAATTCTGAGTGGAGAGACCGTCTTTCGGCTAAAACACCCTCACGGACAGACACATGCACACGTCATGTGCCTTTGTAACCTCCTTTCTCTGGCTGTCCACTGGAAACTCAGCCCATCTATCAGACCACTATTGCATGATGGCATGCTGCTGTCAACAGAGGACTAGCGATTGATTACGCTTGTGCCTTGCCGACCTCCTCCTCCCTCGCCTGTATAGATCTCTCTGGTCATAGGCTAACACTACATCAATTAGGGGGAGTATCAAGACTGTACTGGAGGCCTAAAGAACAAATTGCTTCTACTCCAAACTGCAGATAGTCTCGGCCTCATTAATGACTGTCTTGTCAACTTGTAATTGGGCAAGTAATGACAAATCTGTCGAAAAAGTTAAAATATATATAAAGGAGGTTTTTCTCTCTGTAAGTGGAGGAAAGGAGATATATATTCAAGGGAATATATTTATGGTCGACTTAACTGGATGTTTCTTAAGATCCAAGGATTTAAGCACAGCTAAGAAGGAAAAACCTTGGGACAACAAAGGTTTCTGGATGTAGGTATTTTTCTGTGTTGATTTTCTCGGTTTAAACAAGTTTTTGCGAGATTTTGGAAAGAGAAGAAGATTGTTTGTGTGCACAAATGTCAATGTCTTACGGAAGTATGAAAAGCTTTTCATCTCACATTCTGTGCTTTGTTTGACTGCTCAACTTTGCAGAAGTTGAAGACTGCGACAGAAGGGCACCAGCTGCAGGGAAAACGGTGTCAAGAAAACTGCAGGAAAAAATCCATAACACGATGCATGTGTGTGTGTGTGGGTGTGGGTGTAAAAAGAAGACAGAGAATGGGGCTGCACTTTCTGTATCTGTACCTCAGATTAACATTAAATTACACAATCAGTCAGGGAATTGAACAATTCTCTATATAGAACATTTAGTGAAATTGTCATGGTAACCACTTTGACTTAGCTATAATTAGCTGTGATCCCTATTCCTGGCCTTGTTGACATGAAGCCTTATCATGCATTCTGGTCAGTGAGTGACTGAGAGGAAAGTAGCTTTTCAGATTCCTCCCCCCTGACCTGCCTGCTAAGCCGTCTATTGAGCTCAGGAGAGCAAAGCATGGGCCGGGACCGCTTCTCAATATGTTGCATTCTGGGAGTTTTTCTTCTTCTTCAGCCTATAATTCACTGGCGACAATCCCCCACCTCATAATACATATTTTGTTTTCTATCAACACCCTTGAAATTGGAAGTGGCACTGTGGCTCAGATGGGTGCATCTGAAACCATCCACAGAGTTACACTCTGTGGCTTTTAAAACCCTGGAGATGAAACGAAAAGATAATGGAGGTTTTGGTGTCGAAGATATTGCCATTTGGCGACAGCAACCGCCAGACCATAACACACATGTTGGAAGTTCATCTGTTCTGTGTGTTAGCCCTTTTTAAGAGTGCAGTCGTGACCAACCTTTAACCCCACAAACTCCTCTGTGTCAGGACATCAGACGGTGGGAGAAAGAACTGGAGGAATGTTTGATCAGTCAAAAAAGAAAAGAAAAAAAAACTGGGCCATTTTTGGAGGGTAGACTGAGTGGCGAGGGCTGGCACAGACAGAGAGCAAAGGCGTTGGTTGACGCTTGTCATCCTCCATTAAGGTTCCTTTGATTGGCCTTTGTGGTCCGGGAAACGGCAAACAGCTGCATGCAAATGGCCCTGTTTCCCCAAGGCTGGCCCCCATTGTTCTGGGCTTGGGTTTGACAGGGACGCTTTCTCTCCAGTATAAAGGAGGGTGTAGCCTTTAGTCAAATAAGAGTGCCCCCACCGTGGTCACAGCAGGAGCACTTCAAGATTGTTTGTCTTTTTACGTTGTTTTATTCCCGATATTACTGGTAGCCAACATCTTTGGAAGAAAGAGCAGATCTTAGAGTCAAGCTTGTCCTCAACAGCGGGGGATGCCTCTATAATCCAATATCCGGAGTGACAGAGTGGTCATACTGCATGTTTTGCTCTGGTGGAGTAAAGATTTTCAATGGGAATTCATAAAGTAGGACATAAAATGAAAAGCATATTTGAATTCTTAATATTAGGGAACAAAGCATCATCAGTGTTTTGGCTCTTTTTTGCAGTTCCTTTGTTCTTTACTGCAGTATTTCTGATCTGTTCAGTGGAAAGTTTTGATTTCTGGCCAAGGAATAAAATTAGCTTATAAAAAATGAAATTCAAGAGACCACTGCGGTAAACCTTTTATGTATTAAATAAAACAAAAGTACACTTCACTGTCCATGCACATGCCTCTAAACCGACAAACTGCATACTTGGACTAATTCCGCTTGAACTGTACAAAGACAGCACTCAAAATTTCCATTTCCACATCCTTAAATTTGTAAGCCATCCAGCATTGCTGCCTAAAATGTGCGACACAAGTTCACAAATGCAATACATGACCGCCCATCAGAAGTGAGAGACACACAGGAGCGAGGTGGGAGATGAGAAAGGAGATTTGGGATTTACAAAATAACACCTGCTTTTCAAATACAGACATACCCCGAGAACTCCTCGCTATGCCACAACGGCTCATATTTCATTTCAACTGTTGTAATGCAGTGAAACATTGAAAATCTAGTTGGACATATGGCACCATTTCCCATGACACTTTAGTCCCCGCTCCAGTCCACCTTGCTGGGAATTGTTTCTAAAGACAGTGTCAGACAAGACCACAAACCCCGAGGCTACACCCGCCTTTCCCAGACAACTGCTATCAGACACTCTTGATTCCGATATAAGTATTCTAAAATAGAAACTGGCAATACAGGACCGAGTCCATTTGTGGTTAGACGAAGCGCTCTGAGTCATATCTCTTTTCTCTTTCTTGTGATACATGAATTCAGTGTTCGCCACTTCAAATTCCAAAGCCACTATTTGTATTCATGGCCATGGCCTTTTCTCTAACGCAATTCTTGAATGTTTTCTTGACTTCAAGGGGGAAAAAAAAAAAACAGTAGGTGGGAGGAAAGAATCACATGCACCATGTTGACGCATGTCTCGTTGAAGGGGTTTAAGGGTAAGAATTTGTCATATTGCTGAGCGTGACAGACCCTGCTGCTGCCTCTTAACTCCTCAGGTGGGTCCATTTAGAGACAGCTAGATCCCATCACGCCAGATGCAGGCATGTGATGCTTTCTCTTTTAGGTGAGCAGCAAGAATTTGAAGGGAAAAGTCAGTATTTTTCACGTTGGGACTGTGGCCATTCTGACTACAGGTTTATTATAACTTTGCACAAATCACCTTCATTGAAAATATTAGGGAGATGCACAAGCCTCCTACAGCTTTTTAAGTAAACTTCAAATTGGAAAATTGAACTTTAATGGTTACCAATTAAAACTGTATATATTGTTTGTTTAATTAGTAAAAAAAATATTGTAATTTGTAAATTTGTATACTGAAGACCATTACCTGGAGACTTGTCACTGTGAGGTTGCTGGGCAACCAGCACAGACTCTACAAAGTGTCCGCACCTGGCTGAGAAATGCCGCATAACTTTCCATTACAGTCATACTGTATCCCTATTTAACAATGAATGCCAAAAAATGTAGAAAAACTTGATTTCTTTGTATTTTTATATCAAATTCCAATTATTTTTCTCTTCCTGTAAAACAAAATGTGACACGTGCTTACGTGAACTCACCAGCTTCAACGAATAATCGCATGAAATTCACTCATTAATCAATCTTCAGCTAGCAACAGCGTGGCTAATTACTCCCCGAACAAAGATGCCGTTAGCATGCAACCGACCGGGGCTCAGCAGCCTCCAAATGAACACAGCCTCCAAGACAGACGGAGGCTAGTTTGACGACAGCGCTATCGAGGTGATTTACTGAGTTTACAAATGGATGCTTACTGCCGCCAACAGTTGTGTTGAATAAATAAACATAAATACAGCAGCAGCCACTAATATCTAATAGATAGTCATTTGTTTATTAGGATAACAGAGGATGGATGAAAGATCGCTTAAAGATCAGTCACTCGTTGCTGTAGGTATCTTCTTCCCGAAGCGAGCCTACTTCTAGGGAAACTTTCTGGCTAACCAAACCAAATATGCACACACTAGTTTACTGTGCTGGAGACTGTTTCACTTCCCCAAAAAGGTAGAGGCTGGCTGAACCGTCAGCTCTATTTACAGTAAATAACACCAATAACCACCTCTGGTAAAGTATATATATGATACGAAAAGTTATTAACACAGATCAATAGGTAAGTTGCTAGTTGGCTAAATGGACAGTTAGCTTGGTTAACTGGCTGTTTAGCTACACTAGCTAATCCAAAGGGTTACTGTCTGTGTTTTAGCTGGACTAAAAGCCAAGAGTTTGAAATTATGTATTATATCTTAAAATTCATTTAAAAACAAATTTATTTTAGGATTTTTGAGAATAAGACCCTGGTTGAAAAATACCAGAATGTTCCTTTAAAACATGCAAATCCCTTTATCAAGTATCTAACAACCCCACAATGTACACAAAATATTTAACATGCACACACCGTTCTATTTTGATGTCTGGAATCACACAACACACAGACAATGTTTAAGTTTTGCCACGACTGATGCACAGTCGACACGGTGGATTATTTTGGTTCAACAGAGCAGCCGGCTCAGCTGCAGAAGACTGCAGATGAAGAATTTCTCCCGAGGGAGTGCAAACTAAAGAAAAAAGCCAGAAAGTGGAGGCTATAATCACTATGTCTTAATTTGCCCGCAAAAATCAAGGTTTTCTCCTCCGTCGATTGGTTGGATGATCCCTGACCCTGTGGGCGCACATCAAAGAACACCAGCAAGGAAAGAGGGGAGCATCATTACATTACTAACACATATAATCCTTTAAATGCAAAGAGGGTCAGTGCTTAATATATAACACACTGACAAGTGACAAGAGTAATTCAGTTGCAGAAACATTAACAGATGTAATGTCGTCTTTTGTTCGGTCCATGGACACATAACTCGGATTAAAGCGAAGTATAATTCGACACCTTGCACAGTCCACTGAGAAAACAACCCTTTCATAAAGATACAAATAACTGTCACAGAGGCTAAACATTTGAAAGAAAAAAAAAAAACTGTTTGACTTAGAAGATGAAAAATCCTATATGCTCCCGGGAGAGAGCCATTTTGACAGAATTAGTTCATTGCTAGTTCAATCTAACATATTGTTGCATCTCTTTTTGCAGGGGAGTTGATGAAACACGCAGAAAGAGGTGAGTTAAAGAAATTCTCCCAAGTGCAGCAGGGGTATAGTTTCACAGGTTTGATCTACCCTGAGTGATTCTTAACTCCCCTCAAAGCCCATATTTTACCCCTGCACTTAAACCTCAGCTGGATTTTCCGCTCAAGAAAACGTCTCAGAATAAGTCAGGTGCCTCCCTCAGGGTAGGGATGGAGAGGAAAAAAAAAAAAGGAGGGTGAAGTCAGGAAAGAGGAAGAGGAGGAGGAGGAGGATGTGGGTTTGTCTCCATCACATGCTTGTGTCTCTGTTCTTGTTTGCTGGGGCACAGTCTCCCCATTTCACCCTCCTAATCAACCCCCCACCTCCTCCACCCGGCCCTGCCTGTTCAGCGCCGAGCCCAGGAGGCTTAGTCAGTACGTCACACAGACAGGGTGTCAGGAGAAACTGCAACTGGAACACGGATTACATGAATAATGAGCCAGAGACTACAAGAATGACTAGGAACAGAGATCAGGGCCTTGAGACGATAATGAACAGACAATTCTGATAAGAAACACAGGCTTTATCTTCAAGCAGACGCAGAGCCTGCAGTAGCCTTTAACGCAGCGGTGCTATCGCTTTCATCGGGCACAAGTCCATTTTGGTTCTTTCGTGTCTCTAAACAAACCCACTTGTGCAAAAGTGAATGGAGTGGTGTAGTTGAGGTTGTGCCTATGCAGATGAGGTGGTGCAGTGCAATTTTGGTACTCGTTTTGGCACGAAATTATGTTTCTGTGTTTCATCCCAACACAAGAAATTTTTGTGGCTTCAGCTGGTGCACACACGGACAAAAAAAACCTTTTATGTATTGTTTTGTTTTTCCTCTTCATTTGGCATACGTTTTTAATCTAGTGCACATTTCACTGCACATTAAAATGCAATTTTTAATGCAATTACGTCAGAGTCTGTGCTGACTTAGATTAATGGATGATTCTTATCAGAAATGTCTTCAGGACACATCCTCAGCGGCCTGCTAACAATGTTTTCGAGATTGCACACGTTGACTGGACTTCAGGTCAAACATTTGTTGGTGAGACCCATTTGCACTTCATGTTTGCACTTGCACCCAGTTTCCAGAAAATAGATTTGATATATGCATATAGGGGAAAGTCTCACATCTGGATTGCTAAAATCTGCAAGGATTGGGTCACGCGCCATGCTACCATTACTACCTGAAAGCTAAACTGCTAGCAGGTTTACTGTAATGACTACTGTTGGTTGTGTTCTTACACTGGCAGATAACACACTAGCAGTGGGTTTCATGGTTTTGTTTTATGAGTTTTAAAAAAAGAATAAACAGATTATTGAACTACTTGAATTTGGTATTTGTTGTCATTTACTGCAATGACTGTGAGCTGTAACTTCAATGGCAGACATTCATTCAGCAGAGCTTGTGGAAATGTTTTGTTGGGTGACAATTTGAAAAATCTATGATAGTAGAACTGTAAGGCTGAAAGTAGAAAATCATTTATTTTGAAGTGATCCTTAAATGTGGTTTTCAAAATCTGATTATCTAGATGATATGTTGGTGTAAACGTTCATAATGGACATATTTGGTTTTGGGGGGTGGGTTGGAATGCTAAATGGGTTTTTTCATTATACATTGACATTTTTTGATTTGTCTGAATCACAGTTACTAAAAGGAAAGAGGTGAAAGAATTAAGGAATGTGGCAGGTTTGTTGGTTTTGATGTGTTTTTTTCCCCTTTAGCTGTTAACATTTTTCAAGCACAGCACAGCACAAATAAGCCTACAGAGCACCCTCACTTTCCAGATAGTAATGGTTTGCAGGCATACAAAGATATTACTAGCACACTGTGTATGCATACTATACAATGTACATACAGTACAGTGCAATACGGGATGCCTTTGTAGGATTTTATACTGCTCTGTTTGGAATAACTGAGATTTACCAGGAAAGTCAGTGAAAATAAAATATCCAGGCACATTCCTTGGCAATAACCCCCCGCTATCTCTGGAACACTGACCACTTTGATTGGCTTGAGTGTGATGACCTTGCCCCATTCCCTTCCACCAGCATTCCGGTCAATGCGAGCAGAAAACAGGAGCGCTGATAAGAGATGCACAGATGGGGAGATGCTGATGACAGACAGTTTCCTGCCCCTCATCTTCGACGAGGCCATTGTGCCTCACATACTCAATGGGGATATACACTACAAGAGGGGGTCAATACCGATAACGTAAGGCAAACAAAAACGTCCTTTGTGCTTCGCTATTTCTCCTGACTTTTTTCTTGCTGCGTACTTATTCAATTTCCTGCACGGCAGGAGAGGGCTTCCTTATCTTAGACTGTTTATACCTGCAAATCGGCTGGTGGCCTTTTGTTTGCAGGTGACCCACCCTGAGGTGACATTTAATTCCTGGACAAAAAAATGTGTGGTCATGCTCTATGGCACAGCCTCTCAGCCTGAGGAGATTACTAATACAGTGAATGCAACAGAGCTGCATTCATGGCCTGTAGTGAGAGCTAGCCGGCAGACAGAGAGAGGCAGAGAGGGAGAGACCCAACACACGTCATTACACCGATTCGAATCATATATGACCTTAAGCCATACAAAAGTGAGTGAAATGAACAAGAAACCATTGGCAGGCGAACCACAGTGGAACCATTTTCATGTTATATTTACACATCAGTCCCTCACGATGTGTTTTTCTCCTTCTTTGTCTCAAGAACAGACACATCAGAAAATCTGTGCGTACACTAAAACACACACTCGAGTCACAGAAAGCACAAAAAAGCACATTTACAGAATCCATCATAGTTTCTTTTATTGATTATCATCCTTTACCCACTGTCGGCATTAGTTTAACACCAGCCTTTACTGTGCAAATCATAACCAGCAGTGACAAAAATGTGAGACCTGAGCTGTTCTGACATTTCTGATACGGATCGAGGTGGACAGGTAGAGACAAATGCATAATTTTTTAACAATTTTCACACCGGGTAAATATAATTGTAGCCTTGCTCTCCTTTTCTTTTTGTAACAGCGAGGGGCTTTTTGTTCAAATGGCCTTTGTGTCCTTTTACACACATGATGTGTCTCCAAATTAAGCTCTCTTTAACAATTAATGCTTAAAATGTATGTGACTAAAAAAAACAGCCGGAGTGGCTGTGCTAAAAATTCACTGCCGCAGGTATTTAGTCAGAACAACAATCTGCTTTGATTGCCTTAGCAATGTCCCTTTGGTGTTAAATGTTACATGCTTGCTTTTGTTTTTGCATGTTTGTTTAGCTCCTGTGCTTTTTGAATTAAAATTAGTTCTGACATGCCTCCAAGCTAGTTTAAAAGTACTGGATGAATGTTGAACCACACTCAAATCCAACAGGTTCTTGTTGCCTTTGTTAATACTTTTGTTTCAGTTCCAGTTCCTGATTTATATTGTCGGCAAACACCTCCACACACACACAAAGAAAGAAAAAACTCTACTGCTTTCTATAGTGTAGACTTGGTTTTATTTGAAACCCTTCTGCTTCCTCTCAAGATTAAATGCATTACTTTGTTATGACAGCTGAAACCTCCTGTGATGCAGCGACTTACACTGAGCAAATCCAAAAGTTTAGATTGTGAGGCAAACTACTTTGTGGTTGTAAGCCGGACTCATCTATTATTTGAATTAGACTGCCTGGTGAAAAAAAAAAAGTGCGGACAGCATTTAAGAAAGGAAAGAGTGAGGTAGGCATCTGGTCCAATGTTTATACAACTTGTTACTATAAGGGGTGTGAATTGAGCAGCTCTGAGATGCTGCGAGCAAGTGAGATTTAAAGCATGCTTAACAAATGAAATCAAACTGTCAGAAAAGTAACGCCTAGCCAATTAAATTAAGAGTTTGTTCATCAGCTGGCCATATAACAGCGACTTTCACAATCTCGTCTAAACACACAATAAAGCACAAGCTTCTCTCCTAAAAGGAGAAAAAGGTTTGCTCTCACATTCACATATTGGATGGATACATTTGTTGCTGCTTTTGCTTTACCAAAAACGCTCAGGAAATCGCTGTTGCAATAAATCTAGGATGACCCTATCAAGGGTGATATTGTATTTCATTTCCTCCGAGTGAAATACTGATCCTGGAGATTCATGTGACTCTGGCTCATTTCAATTTCATGTTCTCTTATGATTCAAAACTTTCCAGGTCCTCGATTATTATTAAAAAGGCATATTGTTACGCAATGCTATAAACAAATATATCTGGGGTTCTGTACAGAGACTAAAAAGCTGCATACTGCAGGGACTGTGGCAAAGTGCTGACAAAACTATTATTAATTAATAAAGAAAAGAAAAAAATTGAGAAAAGAAAAACAACAAAGATTATGATTTATCTGTCTCCATATGGCTCCCAATCTGCAAGAAAGTCCATTCAACTCAGATGATGAACCCCTTCCTTATTTCTTGAAATACTTCCAGTTCGCAAGAATTTCCATGCAAGACTGATGTATCAGATTTTTTTTTCTTCCTCTGTGCTTGTTCTCACCACACAGATTGACCAGTCATCTGTGAATCTCCCATGGTTTAACTGATAATTCATGATCGCCCTGCCATGGACCCGCAGCATTCAATATGAATTATAAAATGGCAAGCCAAGCATATCAATGGATGACAGACTGGATATGTATGGCCCAGGGCCAGAGACGAGTTGGAGCACAATGGCTTCTCCATTCAGTCAACCACAGGACTGGAAATACCAGTGTGGCACAAGGGAGGGTCTTCCATCAGCACAATGTATGGCACTGCTTGAGACAAATGTTGTGCTGAGACGTATTGTTAACCTTTACAACCTTTCGGGGAGAAACACAAGCATGCTGGTATGTTCAACGCAGGAATATTTCCCAATCAAAAAAGATCAAGACTGACAAGAAAAAAAACAGCAGAATTTGTTTTTTTAGTCTGTTGCTTCGTTTTGCATCATATATGTGTGATTCTTGTGTCTACTGATTTGATTATTCAAAAAACTACAAATAATGTCTCTCATTCGCTCACTCTGCCCATGCTGGAACACTACAGGACCTAAACAAACACCGCCTCTTTACTCTGATCCCCTCCCCGTCTCTGCAGATACGACACAGCTAACGAATACAAACCACTTAATCTTTTACATTTCCCTTTTGTGCAATATTCAGATATGAAGGCCGAGGGGCCTGCTCTCCTTTTGGCATTTAAACACAGCTAACTTAAAGTGTTGACACTGACTGCACGACATAATCCCCCGTAAATCTGGCTTTCTTTACTTTAAAGACTCAGATAACAGCTCTCATTCACACACAGCAGGTATGTGCCTGTGCACTTGCCCTACCTTTGTGGTTGCTCTCTTTGAATCTGGTCGTCTTCTTTCATATCTGCAGACTGGGCGGTGTGAAACATCTAAAACAAATCTGATACCTGCATGACCTAGTTTTCTGTAGCGTCATTTTATAGATCTGTTATATAATGGCACAGGGATGTGGAAGAGTACAAATAAAGAGAACAAAAAATAGCATATATGGAGGATTCATAAGTGTGATTCTTTCTCTATACCATTATACTCAATTTAAAAAGATATTCAAAAAAGATAAAACTTTGACATTATTTAAATTTGTAATCCTTAAGATTATCATGCAACCACACTCCATTTTTTTAACAATAGAGATTCACTATATCTACATTCTGTAAATATCTCTGTACATATTAGTTTTCATTGTTAGTGGTGGGGTCCACCATTCCCACGCAGGATTTAAATTGCCCTTACATGGAAAAGAAATTCACAAGAAAACGAAGTATAGATGAGATCCAGCGTTACTTTTTCTAATTTCAACAGTTTCATCTCACTGTTTACTCTCTTTGCACTGTATCAGTGCTGTAAGCTACTGCTAATGCATACCAAACATTTCCTACCATACCACTGCACATTGAAGGAATAATCAACTGATGAATCATAGAGTGGCTTTTACTGTAAAGCAGTCAATTAAAACAGGAATGTATTTGTCACATACGTTAGCAGTAACCGCAATTGTTCATCAAAAACACATCAAAACAAAAAAAGGGAACGAGAATATTCTACATTTTTTGACGGTGAGAGTATTGGAGAGTAATGAAAAGAAGCAAGAGACTGATGTGTGAAAAACTACTTGTGGCATGCGCACCTTAAAATCAGGCTGCGGTTGCTTATGGCATGATGAAAAAATGCCACTTGTTTACTTTATTAACTGTATCTTGCAGTAACTTACTTTTTTGGGCATTTGGGGGCCTCATTGAACTAATATGGCAAACTTGTTAGCAAACAGTTCCTTATTCACACATCTAGCAGAATGTAAGTCCAATGTATTTTTAAACTGTTGTTTGTCTCTGCCTATTCCGGAGGGAAATCTGTCTCTCTAGCTGCTAAATGCTTCACCATGTTCACCACCAGCTAGTCACCAACTGTGTCTGTCTGCTGTTTGGTGTACAGGTACAGTGGGTCTTTAGAGCTTTTCCGCTCAAAACTGCTGCAGTATAAGACGATCCTATGAGATGTAACTATGTAAAGTTGCAGCTGGATAGCCAAACGAAGAGCTGAAACTCTATAAAACTCTGTGAAGTTTAAGAGAGCTGCAGATTCCGGTGATAATTCTCTGTAGGTTCATCACTATGAGCTACCCTTTCATATTGTCACTAGATACATTGTTAACTTTAACTGAATAATCTATGCTTGACAAAACATTTTCCCAGGTATGTTTGATTTTGCACAAATTGATCAATTAAAGGCTAAAGACTGGTGTTCATTCTTCAAAATGGTCCAAAAGTTCATACCAGAAAAGAGAAAAATCACTGTCTCTCCAGCTTTGTCAATGAGTATTTCAAAGTGTGAGGAATGTTTTAGGTGAAAACGATAAACTTATTATACTCTCTCCTGGTGAGGGACAGGAGGTAATTATCAAGTAGAGTTCTAGTTGCAGGGACTCTGACGGAAATGTAGATCATAAGCTCTGGGATGCTGGCCCTCGGGGCTGGACAGGCTGAAGGTGAGTGGCATGTGGATAGAATCAGATATTGTTTTCAGAGGGACCCACACACACACACTCACACACACACACACACACAAACACACATTCCTTTATTGATGGATGGGCAAATATGCATTCTTAAGCCTGAGAGCCCTCACATCAACTGAAACCCAAAACCTGGACTTTCTGCATACCAAAGCAGTATTCCTCTTTAAGAAATTCAACAGGACTATTCAACTCAGTTTCAAAGCCAGGCCAAATCAGAGGGCTATTCTTCAAATGCCTCAGTAAGACTCTTCCACATTATCTAAAATTGCTAATCTACAAAAAAATGCATATCTGTTTAAAAGACTGCTGGGATAGCCTGCTCTATAGCGATCTGTCTTTGTTAACAAATTGTGCACCACAGCCAGACCTAAAATAAAACTGGAAGAGAAATCTATCGCAGAACAAAACAGCGAGAGAGAAAAAAAGGCAAAATCCAAATTGAAAAGGAAGCCCCCAAAATAATGCGCTTCAACATCTATCTGTAATCAATGCTTGGCACACAAGCATGTGATTTTGGGTTACTTTATTTCCTGGTACAATGGGACTGAAAGGGGAAAAATTTAATGATCATCATTAAGCAGACATACCAACATCAGTGGTTTTGATGGGCATGTAACAGACGGGTGTGTTTTGTGACAATACTTGTAATTACAGCCAAATGTACTAATCAAAAGTGAAGGAAGGAACCAAAAAAGAGCCTTGGGATGTCATTGCAGACAATTAAAAACACTGACACATTCTTTCTCAGTCCCAGAGTCTGGCGCTGAATCAAGTGCCCTGCTTTTGATGGTTGCAGGTGTACTGGCTGCACAGAACGATCTGATTTAGGTGCAAATAAAAAATGCATGTATTCTCTGCGCCTCCAGTGTCTCAAAGTACACTCAATCTGTTATAAAGCTCATTGTGCAGAAAAGGTGTGGTTATAAACCTTCAGGGGAAGTTCTTGACACACCGTTTGAGTGTTGTTCTGGAAGTGAAGAAATGTGTCAGTAAAAGTGTCCGTGGATTGACAGGAATATTCGATGAGCGCCGTACAAAGTGTTCGAAACACCTTTTTCAAAGTCCAAGGGTAAAGCCACTGAAGGGGAACTATTAGCACACACAGAAGGATGTGTGCTAATAAATTCAACACATTCATAAGCTGAATAATAAGTGGGTTCTTGAAAGGTTGACCAGAATCACATTAACACTACTCTCTGCCACGTAACTCCATGGTAACTCACCTTCTGAACAGTGAAAGCAAAACAGAAGGAGCAAGAGGCAGCGAAACACTGGACACCTCCACAGTGCAGAGGCCATTGTGTGCTGTACGCAAGCGATCCAGGAGCCTGATGGCTAATAATAGTGGTTCAACGTGTTGCAGTGGGAGAGTGGAAAACTGGAGCGATGTCAACGATCAGTAGTTCTCGGAGAGGCATCACCAGTCATCTTCTCATCTGGAAAAAAAGAGGGAAAATAGCATAAACACGGAGGAAAAAGGAGCTTCGGGTGTCATTTTTTATCTGGATTGTGTGCTTTGTAATAAAATAAGTCTTGTAAGTTGCTTATGAAATGTTGTCTGAACACCATGAAAACTAAATTCCTGGCTGCTGTTTGATTGAATAAACAAAAGCATTGTTTCACAGAAATATTAAAACTTGGGAGGACATTCATATGAAAACAAAGCAGATAGTGTGCCTGGTGCTCAGCACTTATTCAGCACTCTGTGGCATGTTACAACTGAATGTTTACACTGCCTCATTCTCTCACTTTTCCCTGTTTCACCTTCCCCATTTACTCCCAGAGCCCCACGGGAGAGAGCTTGTCGCTCCGGCAACACGTTCGCACAGGACGCCATTAGAGACACAGCTGCTTTGTGAGCTACTTTTGTCTCCTTCCTTATCAAGGGGTGACAAAAACAGTCCTTTGTCTGCAAAAGCAGCAAAAGGTTAGAGCCTGAGACAGTCTAACACACCAGACAGATAAGCTGCTTACCAAAGTCAAACACCAAGGAGGGATGTGTTGTGTCATATGTGAAATACCACACACATACACACAGACTCACATATGCATGCCTGCACAAACATATAACCAGGGACATGCACACTCTTGCCAACGTGGACACACATGCAGAGACAGCATCCACACAAACAAGCACACACACACACACACACTCCAACATGCTGTTTATTCCCATGGGGTTGCCATCCAGCATCACCCCTGCGCACGCACACACACACACACACACGTATCAACATTACAAACAGGATCGGTCACTTGGTAGCGTTGCTACGCAGAGGAGAGTGAATGTTTCCTGTTTCTGAATGCTGCTCCTCCAGAGCCACCCGTCAACCACCCTGATTATTTTATAATGAACCTCAATTTGAGCAGCAGAGCAGTCAGCTCTGATCGCTCTCCGGGCCTCAGTAATGCACTTGGATATTTTTGGCAACATGAAAACCCACAAAACATGGGAAGCTTTTACATTAGCATTCTGAGTAATAATTTAAGTCACTATTGCATTCTATACATGACCCATGCTTGGCTGGGGGGGTAATAGCAGAAAAAAATGGATCTGCAACTAGCCTGACGCAGCCTGAGAGTGTTTATTTTCATTTGAGGTCACCCGGGCCGAGCAGTTGGGCAGCACAGTCTGAGCCAAGGAAGCACACATACAGCTAACTTATAATTTATCAGTTAAACTTGGTGGTGGCGGGGGGTTATAGGAATTGTGGTTTTATTTGTCTTCTAGTTGTTTATCTGCCAGTGGCGCCAAACCAGATCAGATAAGACCAAAATGGAGGGTGCAAGCGCTCTTGCGCGGGGAGTCTAATACTCTCAAGCCTTCTAACAAGACTGCCACCAGTTCAATATTGGGCAGAACACCAAATCTCCAAAGACACACGTGACATCTTCCTCCGCCATTTATCTTCTGCAAATATGAGGCCTGGGGCCATGGGGTAACAATAATGGTGGCTGACAGGAGGAGATTGGAAACTGTTGGGGAGACATCCCCCTGCCCCTTCTGGCCCGCTGTGCCTGCTGAGCCACTCGGCCCCTCCAGACACCAGGGGGCGAGAGCCTGCCAGGCCTCGCGGATGCAGGCTTGCCCTCAACACCCTGGGGTTCTTTCTCCTGATGAGCCGTTGCCCCGCTGAGTAACATGTCTCCTTTCTCCCTTAAGCTGGTGGAGGACACAGCCATGCTCATCTTCCTAAAAACACTGTTTTGTTTGGTGGGATTTTTGAACTGAATCGGTCCGGACTTGAGATAAAAGGATTAGGCGATTAACATTAGGATGCTTTACACAAGTACTGACAGACGTATCATAATTTCACATCAGGGGACAGGGGGGATGATGGTTGTGGGGGGCTAAGATGTTCTCAAGCAGAAAATGATTTTAAGAGGTAAGTGAGTCGTCGTTAACCCCTGAGAGACTGTGCTGAGAAATTATCTACACCAATCCCCCCCTAAAGCCTGGGAATTGAGGTTACTTGTTTCTCGGCCAGAAATTTTCGCATAATGTTCACCATGTTCCACTGAGGCAGATATTTAAAAAAAGGTACACAGTTATGACTAACTGTCACCACCTACACTAAATCTAATGAGCTCAAACATACAATATACACCAGAAGACCACTGACTAAATACAAGTTATTCATTCTCCTCTACGCCTTGAGCTCCCCTTTCTAAAAAAATACAAGTATATATATTCCCCCTGGTTTTCTCTCTATTAACAGTATATCTTTCTGAAACAAGACAAAAAAAATCCACCAATGAAATGAAAAATGATATACAAACATTCACGACATCTGTTTTTCTTTTGTCTTCTATACATACACGGTGGAAACCCAAGGAGAGAAATCTATCATCAGTTAAGATAATGGAGAAAATCACAGTCCACAGCCAATTTTTCACATCAGCCTGATAGAAATAATAAGCAAGCATTTAAAAGAGGACGGCAAGCAATTAAAACATAATTAAAATAAATGGATAGAAGGAGACAGCCCACATGTCTTAACATGAAACACAAGGCTGTGTGCAACAGCCGGCTGAATGAATGTGAGTCTCCTTTGACAAAGCTTGTGTCTGCCTCACTCAAGCTGGAGAGGCGTCCAATGAAAGAGAGAGTGAGAGAAGGGGGGAGTTTGAGAGTTTCTAAGCCGGGAGGGACTAAATGGATGGGAGAGGGAGAGCAGAGGAGGAGAAGAATGGAAGGGGGAGAAAGAAAGGGGCGGTAGGGTCACTGCGGAGGATTGACAGCCTGTGAGTATGGCCTGACCTCCTGGGTTCGCCTCCAAGTTTTCTCCACAGGCTTAGAGAAGACAAAAATAAAGCCCAGGAATGTTAATTTATTTTCAATTGTCAACGCAGAGAAGAGAGAGATAAAGAGTGCATACATACATATCAAGTAAGACTGGAACAAAACTAATGCCCAAGTCCAAGTGTAAGCTGAAAACCTACAAGTGAAATAGAGATGTGGCTCTGTTGAGCTGGATCTTGCCAACACAATGATTCGTCTTCCACTCTTTGAATAACTACTAATTTGGAGAACTTTCTGCCCCGCCCCTATGCCCTACATTCAGGACAAAAAAAGACACACATGTGAGAGGGGAATTTCAAACATCAGAAAATGGTTGATGGGCTACGAGTGGGAGACGGGAACTACAGGAACTAAGAAAACACAGCCTCCAGACACTTTTTTTCTGTCTTCGGTGCACCCTGATGTTCCCAAGGAACTCTTTTGTCATGACAGTCCTGTCAGGACTGCGCTTTCAACCCCTGCAGGGACATGATGTCATTTCCTTGGCTCCATAAGCGATTTAGAGAACTTAGCCATCAACTGCCAGACACAGAGATGGTCCGACACCGAGCAGAGTCTGCAGAGAGCATTTTCTCAACAAAGAGCTGATAAGATATTGGATAAACAGGTTGTAAACTGTGGTTTACAGCTGTACATGCTGAAACGATAAAGATTTATCAAATGTCTTGACTGAAGTTGAAATGATTTGTAATTGTAATTGATGATCAACAGAAGATTAGGTCATTTTTTAAAGCAAAAACGCCAAATACAGCTTCTCAAATGTGAATATTTGGATTGTTAGTTGGACAAAACAAATATATACAACAACAACAACAACATTTAAACATATACATTTGAACTTTGGGAAATTGTTATTACTTAGTATGGCTGCACAATTAATCAATATATTCGCATATAATCGCAATATGGCCATGTGCAATATGCACACAGAAGCTGCAAGGTTTTGATAAAGTTAAAGAGTGTGACAAACAGCATTATAATGAAGCACTGTAGTGCTGCAGAGATACCCTGGCCTACAACTGTTATTCTCCAGATTTAACAAAACATGTTTGTTTGGTACAGACCCCAAAAAATGTCACAGAGAAAATTTAATTTGTGATGCAACAATCACTAGTTCCTCACTAATCATGAATCATATCGCAATATCTGTCAAAATAATGGCAGTATGATGTTTTTACCATATCGTGCAGCCCTATACTTTTAGGAGCAATACAGTATCTTAGAATATTGCGTTGCTCTTAAAAGTGTAAACCGTTTTTATGCTTTTCCGATAAAAGTGGAGCTGCAACGATTAGTCACTTAATCGATCAACAACTATTTTGATCTCAATGAATCCTTTTGAGTCATTGTTTCAAGAACAACAGCCAATATTTCTCTGGTTCCAGCTTCTCAAATGTGAAATGTTTCTGGTTTTCCAAGTCGTCTATTATTGTAAAATGAATTATATATAAATGGGTTTTGGACTGTTGCACAAAGCAAGCAATTTAAACATATAAATTTGGACTTTGGGAAATTGTGCGTGTGATTAATTGCCAAACGCCTTCACTTGGTTTGGGAGCAGTTTTTAACTTGAGAGCGACAAAATATCCTAAACTAATCTTTTTATTCCGAGTTCCTATGAGCCAATGTGTGCTACTTATTGTATCATAATTACAGCTTGGTTCAGTGCCTATGAATAATAAATATGTCAACAGGTGTTTTTATGATGATAGATCACAGAACATCTTACATGTTCTGTTTAGGTCTGGGTCAGAATAAGTTCCTGTAACATTTAAATATGCAAAACTCAAATTCCAGGCACTTAAACTGCAGCTTTTATGTCTTGTTTTGGGGATAGCTGGCTCTAGATTAAAAGGAGACATCTGAAGGAAGAAAAAAAAAAAACACGATCTTCAGTGCAACTAAAAAAAAAAAAGAAGCCCAAACAGAAACCCCCTGAAAGGTGCAATGCTTCACTATTTTATAGAGAGAGCACAACAGTTGGTGTGTTCAGCGGCTCTTGGCCAAATGATTGAGGCAGTAGATAAGATAGAGTGCCAGCGGGCAGATGGACATGGTGAAACAGAGAGGGGTGAGCAAAGAAGCTTAGTAAAGTGAAAAGAACAAAGAAGACCCAGACTGAACAACCAGGTTAGTGTCAGGAAAAATGAAGAGAGGGTGTGTGTGTAGTCTTCAAAAAGGATCTGTGCAGAGGAGCAGACACTTGGAAAAAGGCTAAAAGTGGATGTTTCTGTCAAGATTTATAGTTGAAATCACCTGTCAAGAAAATAGTGAAACATGCCTAAAAGAGTAATTACTCTTATTATGTCTGTCTACTTCATCCATCAGCGAGGTTTAGGATTGTAACTTACTATCATCTTCACTGTGTCATTTATTTGTACAATTCATCGATTAATTACTAAGTCTATTAAAACAAAGTTTCCAGAGTTCAAGATGATGTCTTCAAATGTCTTATGTTGTCCAACCAACTGTCAAAACCCCCACAATATTCACTTTAGTATCATTCAACATTAAAAAACCCAGAAAATGTTCATATTTAGGAAGCTGGAGCCAGTGGATTATTGCTATTTTGCTTTGCTAGGGCTGCATGATATGGTAAAAACATCACATTGTGATTATTTTGACAGATATTGTGATTCTCCAGTGGGAATTATCATTTTTGAATCACACTTTTTTTTAAATCTGGAGAACAGATTTGCAGGCCAGGGCATCTGCAGCACTACAGTACTTCATTATAATTCTGTTTTGTTTTGTTTGACTTCTATCAAAAAATTGCAGCTTTTATGATTTACATATTGCAGTTGACCATGCAGTGATTTTGATGATATTCCGATTAACTGTGCAGCCTTAATTTTTGCCTTAAAATGACTTAAATTATTATGAAAATATCACAAACTGTGTAAATATTTACATTGTCAATAGTAATCTAGACATAATGAAACCAATTGCTTGCTGCAGACATGTTTTAATACACACATTTTTAGATTCTCCACCTTAACCTTAAACCTGAATTTTGTAAATGTTACCTTGCCTCATGGAGACCATCTATTCTGCAACTAAAAATATGTGGGGAAACAACTAATAAAATTATTCATTAACATTCGGTCACAGGTTACTCGGAGTTCAGTAGCCAGTTCTGCCTGGCCGTAAAATGAATAGGCTGACCTCAGAGCAGTTGGTTAAGCAGTAAGGTCACCGGAGAAGAGCAGAGAGCAGCTCAACACTGACATGCAAAAGAGAGGTTTTTTCCTTTTCATTCAGTCTCTTCATAAATGTACCGACAGCCTCACTTCTCACCTCCTCCACGCATAAATCTAGCACTCCTCTGCCTGCTTTATCCACACAAACACACCCACACACACACTGCTCACCTCCAGCTCGCTCCAATGCTAAAACACATTTTTACAATGGAAACCATGATTGGCCTGGCAACATCACCCCTCACCTAAACATGAGCAACACCCACCCACACACACACACACACACAACAAATTCATTCACTCCTTCAACATGCTTCCAGCCGGCGATGTGTTGATGTTCACACCTTCTGGGGGGAAAATACATTGACACGATGTTAAATCTTTACACACTGTAGCCCCATTTAGACTAGTTTTCAGCAAAATGTACGTGAAGTAACTTCTAATATATAACATCTGTGATGTTAATGAATAACATGCAGGGGAGGAAAAATCTGTGTAATCAGTCCCCAGTGTTACAGAACTCCATTCATGTGCTGCCATCGCACCAAAAATGTATCACAATAATCAAACATAATTTCCGCAACTGACAGCAACTTGTTTAAACAATGACAAAACAGCAAAGGAGGCGAAATGTTGCATCTGGAGCATCATGAGTGATCTCAGTTTGGGGTAAAAGCTTGACGAGTGTGCAGAGTGCTCCTCTCCCCAAAAAGGAAATTACACATTATTTGCAAACTATCTCAGGGTTGTCATTTCAGATTGGACTAGCTGAGGTTTTTATCAGAGGTTATTTGCGCAGGAGGTCCCAGATTTGGCCAGCCGCTAAAATCCGCACAAGTTACTGACATGGCAAGATTTAGGCAGGACTGAAATTTACAGACATGCTCCATTTTCGATTCCCCCCCCCCCGTAAAACTAATCCCATCCAAATAGGGCTTATGACAAAGTGGTACAATGACAAGTGACATTGCTGTTGCCAAAAGTGAGAGTGGTTAGTTTTTACTAAGAAATATATGTAAATTAAGCAAACACTACTAATCCTAAGGGGGAGCAAGTAGTTGGCGCTGTAACCAAAAAATACATTTTCAATTGTGTGCGAGGGCGTAGATTTGGTTTCAGAAGGGGGGGGGGCTGTATTTATGTATTTCTGGCAAATAACACATTATTATGAAATTAATGGTATTCTTATTTTAAAAAATACAATTTAAAGTCCAGCATTATTATCATTATTATTACACTAACACTACTGAAAACCAGATTTAGTTTTTACAGTAGAGCTGAAACACTTAGTAGATTAGTCATTCAATATAAATTTCACAAAATGGCCGATTACAACTTTTAAAACTGAGTTTTTGCTTATTCATTTTCTTGTCTTACATGATAGTAAACTGAATATCTTTGGGACTGTAGGCTTAAGAAATTGTGATTTTTCATTTATGTTTGCCATTTCATATGCCAAGTCATTAAGGAAATAAATAGAGATCAATGAGATGTATGATAGATAGATGGATAGATAGATAGATATTTCCCAGCCCTGAGTAGTACTTGCTATCCTCCTCTTAGGCTCAGGTAAAACCTCCACCAATCAAAGGGTAGGGAGGAAGCCTGCATGTGGCCTGAGAGGCAAAACCTGGGACAAACAAAGTCACCTCTCTTCTCTCATCTGGAGTCTGGCAGGCGGACTGTTTAGAGAGATTTTAATGTGTAAATCGCACTGAAACTAAAAGTTGGTCAGACAAAAACTGCTTTTTGCAAAGTATTGGAAATTACGTTTTTGATTTTACTTCTACATTGTCATCAAGGAAAGTTTCACTGGCACAAATAAGACAGTTTCTGAAATGTTAAAAAGTTGCTGCCACTCAAGTTTGGATAAAACTCATGTAACACATAACACCTACGACAAACAACTGCCAGCATCTCCTTGTATCTCAGCCACACAGCTGTTGTGATGTTCGTGTCTGTGAGACTTGATTGTCATCAGAAGTACATAAACTGTTAACCAGACATTTTACATCACTCAGACATGCTGCTATGTCTCTCCTGATTTACACTTCATGCTCAGTTTATATTCTTCCTGATTTTGGAAGCTATTTAAAGTTAAATGGCTTCTTTCAACTGGGAACAATTGAATGTTTTGACACAATGACAACTTTGTGGCTCGCTTCACAGACACTGATACATCCATCCTCCTGGTTTCATCACCTTCCTGTAGTGGATTCACTGTGAAGTTTAAAGTATTTTTCAACTTTAAGCACTTTTTTTTGTCCAATATCCAGTCTGCTTTGCATTACCTATGCATGCTCAGCACATGGGCTGCATTCTAACTGTGGACGGTTTGTGTGGTCTCTATTCATTCAGTGTCTTTAGTGACTGACATGCATTCATTTGCCTTAATTCAGGGTGTGCACTCAGAAGCACAGTGACAAAACTGAATTTGTATGAAACACACATGTCACAGTCACAAAAAGGCACAAATCACTTTAAACTAGAGCTGAATTCTGCATCACGATATGAATAAGAATATTTTTTATAGCATTAAAATTCCACAGTAACATAATAGCCTCTAAAATGAATTTGACTTTAGCCTTTTTTCAACGAAAGCTAAACATTATAACCTTCATGAAGTCTGGATTTATTGCAGGGCCAATGTATTAAACTGCATTCAGTTTAGCTATTGGTGTACTGACTAAACAGGCAACTCTGTATCATGATATGACAAGAAAAATTGACATGAAAAATATTCTAGAACTGAATCAACTGGTCAATTAATAACTATTTTGATAATCAAGTAATTCTTAAAGCAAATATAATATATATATAATATATAAATATACGTCGTTTTAAACATTTAAACATCTGTTGTTTTTCTCTGTTTTATATCATTGCAAACTAAATATTTGGGGATTTTGGAGTGTTGGTCAAGCTGTTTGAAGACGTCATTGGATTCTGAGAAAATGTCATTTTTTACTATTTTGGTTTATAGACCAAAGGATTAAACAGTTAAACAACAACATGCTGGGAGTTGTTCATTTGGACAACACAATATTGTAAAATTCCCTAATAGACTTGGGCTATATATGTATAATATAGACTTTTTTTTCACTTACACAATACATGACAAACAAATATACAAAGAAATAGTACTTAATAAAAGTCAATTGTGCCAAACACCTAGGTAGGTAGGACAACAGTATCTACAAGTCTTGAAGTGCATATTTTTCTTGGAAAAGTAAAGCCTCTGGTTATGTTGAGCTGAAGGGGGTGGAAATTGACTCCACACTCTGCTCTGCAGGGTTTCCCTAGATGTTAAATGATGTTTAAATCAGGTGGACGGGGAAACCATACCAGGAATTTAATTCATGAAAGCGTCGCAAAACATGGTGCAGCTACTGTAGACCTGCGAAATTGCCTCATATACCTCGGCCATTACACAACGGTGTGAAGTAATCGTCAGTCCTAATGAGTCCCACGAGGTGGCAGCCAATGCTATTATCGACCCTACACCATGTTTAACAGTTGACAGCGGACATATTCTGGATTCTTCTTCAGGTAAACCCATTACAAAGCAGGAAAAAAGTGAAAGAAATGTTTAACATCCTTTTTTTTCTGTTTATTTGCTTCTTGAACCAGATAACCTACTGCATGTTTGCATCTTGGCCTTGGATTAAAGTTTCAAAAGGGCATCGCCATCATCTACGGAACTTGTTTTGTAAAGGCAATGATATTTAGCTTTAGAGGATGTTTAACAAAGGTGTTTAAAATATGTACAGATTCTGAGGTCACAGTTTTATTGGGTTTGCCAAGCAAAAAAAAAGGTGAGGACGCACAAACACCTACTAGGTTTGTGTATCAACATTTTTTTTGTACCTCTGTGTCTGTACATTCAATATCATGGCTGTAAAACCTAAAAACTAAATTAATAAAAATATTACACATATCACTGTATAAAGTAAACAGTTGCCTAATTATATGTCCAGCAGACACGGAGCAGCATTAGCATTTATTTGTAGTCGTGTTCCTGCCACCTGATGAAGATCCAATATTCACTCTCCTTTTAGCCCTGTTTTTGTTCTCCACCAACTCCTCAGGGAAAATATACGTCGTTTTAGCTGCTAAATGCTCCACT
>NW_023339796.1:10456162-10493732 GCF_004916995.1 Morone saxatilis | reverse complement strand
TTTTTTTATAGATTTTTCCCAGAAAACAGCCTCCTGCTGAAGCCAAAAACTTATGCTATGAGAGCAGTAAGTGTGAACCAAAACAGGCAACAGTGAAGTGGCCCATAACTACTAGCAACCACTTTCACATTACATATCGTAATTTGATCCATCGTTAATGTAAAAATTTCAATAAATGCACATTCAATCAGAATTTTTTCCAAGTTTTGAGTATTTTATTCAGACAAAGTTTTTATTCTGTACTCTAGCAGTATGTTGCCATAATTTTTGTATACTGTGTCCAACTCATTTTTAGCTTCCATGGCTGATACTACTGCAATTCAGGCAATCTCTGTCTGGAACCTGAAGTGGCATCATTTCAGCTTAAAAAGTGGTGATTATCCTCTTTTGAAGCGGACACAAAACTGATAATTTAGTTAAATTTCAATAAAAAAAGAGTGAAAGAGAAAATAAGGCAAGCTTGATGACATGTTAGTAGTGGCAGCTAATACCAGTGTGTATAGACAGATTTGGGAATTAGGGAACATTAAAAAATATTCTATGAATGTTTAAGGGAAAGCAGGAAAATGACAATAAGTTCATAGATTTCCTCCATGATCTGGTTGAAGTATTTTGTGCTGTAATAATCCTAACAAAACTCTCCCAAGATCTTGGAGGGACAGGCTTGGACACAGAACCTGATTATTTTGACTTTAAATTTTAATTCAGTTAGTCAAAACATTATTAAAAATGCTTTATAATCTTAAATGAAAACATGTTTGTAATGGCCTGTTCAAATCTAATAGCATTTGTTACAGCCGGATTATTCTGAATTACTGCTCTAATTAGAAAAAACCTTTTGTAGAGTGCAGTATTTCACCAAGGCTTAAAATATCAAACTAATATCTTTTAGCCATATTGCCCAGCTGTACCATTTGGCTGTATTGAGTTGGAAATGAGCCATGGACTTAATATGCATACACGTGCTGTAGGCCTGGACGGGTTTCTTGCTTGTTTTCAAATCGTTTTTTTTCTCTGTATTGGTTTCTATTAATTTGTCCACCCACTCTGTCTGTTCCTTTGGAAACCAATACACAGGCATCAATCTGCAGCATTTCCAGTGGGAAATAGGAACTGGTTGGACTTGTTTTTCTTGTTTCTTTGTACATAATTACTTTCTTGTTCTCTTCCTGTACTCACTGTGACAGTCTCAGGGTTATTATTTAAGATTTACTACCCCTTATTCAGCTGTAAACCACTTAATTTACATTTTGAAAGATGGAACACTGCAGGTTTACCGGTGGGCTTAAAATGTCTCTTCCTTCATAGCAGTGAGGCTCATTCCTGCTGTTTAAAAAAAGCTGAAAGCATATTTTTCCTAAGGACTCCTCACAGATGCAGATACAGATACAAGTCAGAATGGACAAAAATACAACATAATTAGACCGCCTAACTTTAAACAACTAGATAAGTTTCTAGAAATTTAGGTACAATCTTGGAATGCAACATTGGCCAGACTTCATGTCTTAAATGCACCAAATCTGTGCGATTTTGACAAAATACAGACTGTTTACAGGGCCAAATATAGAGATTCTTGCTGAAAAACATCCACATCTCCAAAAAAAATGTGAAAATGGAGCCTAAAATGGAGCTTAAAGGACAATACCGCTGAATTTCAGCGTCCCAAATTATATGCTTTACCAGTATTTCCACGAGTTTGTTCTGCTCGCTCCATTGTAATGCAAACTGGAGGGCCATACAAGGGCAGAGAGAATGAAATGAAACAATGATGAAAGTACGTGCTATAGGAATCAGGACAGCTGTCAGGGTGTACGGGTGTACATTTACCGGTTAAGGACTGACTTAACTGAAATACAGCTATGTATGTTTACGCAATTATTCTGTGTTTGTAGCATGATCCACGGTTTGTTATTCAGGGCTCAAGGAGCTCAAGCAGCAAACTTCACACACAGCAGTAAGGATTTCAGCCTTATGCCCTGTTCACACTTAGTATATGGGGCGCACACTCTACCAGATAAGCTACCACGGTGCCACAAATGACTATAAGTCTATAAAACGTCTGAATAGCGAAAAACGCTTGTCAAATGTTATGGAGCCCAATGTGAAATCTTATTTAACTAACAAAGATATTCACTTTGCAATCATATGAAACAGAAAAAAAGCAGAAAATCCATCCAGAAGCCAGAGAATGGATGGTGTTTTTACTTGAAATATGTTGTATTTTTACTTAAAGTTGACCTAAATAATCAATCAATTATCCAAATGGCTGCTGATTTATTTATTAACTTACTTGGTTAACTAACTAACCATCAGAGCACCTCGTGTTAACAAAAGTATTTAACTTGAAACATTTGTCTTTACAAGATAAAAAAGCAGAGCCAGAGTGCTGTGTGTACTCCCATATAAACCAACAAATATAAGCAACAACTACACAGCCACCATACTGCTCCTCAATGCTTCAAAAACAAAGAAAAGGCTTCTGTAGATGCAATGCTTTCCTCTGCTGCCAACTTTCCCTTGTGCTGTGGCTTAGCCCAACAGTAGTGTAAAGGATGCATGCTTCTTTTATTTTATTTTCAGCCCCCTGCCTCCGTTTTTTTTCCTCTCCTCCAGTACATCATTCCTTTGGGTGTTTGTGCGGTGTCCCTTAGTTACAGGATAAGAGACCCAGTAGCTCAGAGAGTTAAAAGCCTGCCCTGTCCCACTCATACGAACAAGACCATCAATAATTCACCCTCATCGGGAAGCATTATCTAACAGCCTTATAAAAATTTAAAGATTGTGGGTGACAACACGGAACCATGAAGAAAGTGCTCCGTAAGAGGGCACTCCAGGTGGCAACAATAAAGTGGAGGCAGAGGAAGACTCGTCTGCACCGTTGTGTCAACCGGCCCTGTGAGGCTGATTTAACCATTACACATAAAAGACAGACGCCTCACCGAATTAAGGCAAAGTCAACGAGAAGACACATCTTCTCCACCAGCGACCCTGTGAGTGCAGCACAGAGGTGGAAGCATTTGCTCGGCTGTATTAACGCCCAGGCTCATTCTCATTGACAGTGAAATCCCTCTAAGCCTAGATCAATTACATCCAGCTCTGCTGTAATTAAAATGTCCTAACAAAGGTCTTAGGAGCACAGAAACCTATCCATTGAAAATAAGCTCAGTACAAATTATAGCAGCATCTCCTAGAAAATAGTTAAAGATTAGATTCAGGCTTTCTTGGGTGATAAGCACATGCACAAAGTGTCCATGCATGGCCGCTGTGCTCAAAATAAGTCTTTTTCATCCCTTAATAAGGTCAAGATATGATTTGAGATAAAGTGCAAAGTCCACATGAAACACAATTATGCTAATTTTTTTTAATCAATGCAAGTACATAAAATAAAATATTCATTAATCTATAATACAAAAAAGGCTGCGCTTGTTTTTGTCGCCCTAACTAATAAGAAAACTAATTATTTGTTCTCTTAAGTCCATCTGATGCTTTACTATGCTCTGCTGAGGGATGACATAATGCTTATGAGTCTCCTAATTAAAACTCAGCAGTGGAGTGATTAGCAATCACAACTCCACTCTTCAAATATCAAGATCTGATTTGCTTGGCTGATCAACAACAAGGTTCCTTCTCTCACTGCCTCTCTCAGAGCCTACAGTCTCTCTCTCACTCTCTCCCCCTCTCTCTCTCTCTGTTTTAACAAGGCTTTTGAAATGGAAGAAATCAGCCCAACTCCACATGAAAGGGCTCAGCTGAATTTTGGGTTCGATATTGCTTTTTTATTTTTTTATTTGTATTTATTTTGCCAGGATGCCATTTAGGTTGCAATAATGCTTTTTTTAAATGTTGACAGCCAGCAAACATAAAACGGATTACACACAGCCGCTGATGAACACTTAAATGTTTTGGGTTTTACATGATAATTCATCACAGTATGAAACCCAAGTAAAAAAAAAAAAAAAAAACCCATCAATAACGTTACTTATGGCAGCCACCAAAATTCAACTTGAAAGCTCTTCCCTCATTGCGCAGAGGAGGGACTATTCCACAGACACAGAGAGAGCAAGATGGCTGACTGCACTGACACATTGTGAAAGCACGCCTTGCCATCCTAGGTAATAGATTCTCTTTGCTGTGTGACTCCCACCGCTTCTCATCTTCTGTGACAACGCCTGCCAATCAAAGCCCGGGGAACATTCGAGGGCTTTGACAATATCTCCTCACCTTGAAAACACATTGGCTTCATCACAAGACAGCAAGTGACACCAAGTAGGCATCAAATAGCCATTAGACAAGGCAGACAAAGAAGTGGAAGACTAAAGGTGATCCCATGCCTCTCTTCAACATGAAAACAGCTCTCTGAATATTTGCATTAAAAGGCATTCTTTCCATACATAAAAGACAACAACGATGAATGCCAGCAGTGCAGTGGGAGGTGATGGTGGNNCGAAACTAACACTCGCCAAGCACCAAATGCGGATAGATTTTCCATTTGGCGAGTAAATCTTGGAAGGCTATCAGCAACATTGGAGGGTAAATGTGTGTAACTAAATAGTCATGTGATAGTCTCTACTGCGTTTTGGTGTCATTTATGGGTGCACTGCATCTGTCCTCTGCTGTCCGTGTTGGGAGTTCGACACACTCACACGCACACTATGTGTTTAACACATGTCTAAACATTGCCCGAAACTGACCGCCTGGAGCACTCCTAGTTTCATGGCATCATTATTATTATTTTGGCCAGTAAAAAAAAAATGCTCGGGCGGTGAGTCAAAAAGTTAATTTGGTTAACTGGTTGGAGAGAAAACGCAATGCCTGAGAGCACTAAATGTGGAAGGATTTTATGATAATTGTTCGAGAATCTGCAGTAAAACTTAGTAAAACTTGTAAAAAAAAATATTCAATTTAGCTTTTCAATACACTGTATAACTGGTCTCTCAGGAAGCAAATGTACCTCTGCTGTTTATGTGAAAGCATTTAATAGAAGAATGCGAGCTGTCATTCACATGTAGAAGCCCGGCAGATTACTCATTTGGAAAATGAAACATTGGGTTTGGGTGCATACCTGTTACAATTTCTTTCTTTTCAATACAAAACGAGATATAACAATGTTACACCGCATCAGCAGAGTGATTTACATTTTTATATGACTCATGAATACCATGAAGGAGGACAGGGAGAGATTTGTCTGCAGTGAAGCATGGCATGAACCTAAATTTCTAGGATAATTATATGATACTATTTAGGAATTTGAGGAAGAGAGAAGCATTTCCTCCGTTGAAGACAGATGACCTGTCAGATACACCTAATACCAACACAAAGCCTTCAGCCTTTAATCTGCACACTTCCTGTGACCTATACTATGACAGAACCAAATAAAGAACACTATCTTTGTATCCCCCTGAGACAAAGCAGTGTCCTCATATGCTAATGCCAGCCAGTGGTGGAGAAGAAGCTCCGAGGGCGGCCCAGACAACTCACAGGTCAGGGCTAATCTTCTGATATATGGAGCCTATAGACCCGGGACACATCCATCACACGCCGCCAACAGCTCCCCAACTGGGCGAGATCTGCACACACTAAAGGGTTAACACACATACACACACACACCTCTAAAGAGACCTCTGATGATCCATCACTCAAGAACCAGCCTCCTTTTGAGCGCAGCGTCCTTTAACAACACCGAGGGGGTGGCTTTCTTAGCAGAGGGCTCTGCGATGAGTGCGCACAGAGCCAGCGTGACTGCTAGACCTAAAGCTCCAAGCCTCTGTTGATCATTAAACATCCATTTTAAACCAGTGGGGGAAAGTTAACTGTCATTTTAAACACAGGAGGTGGTAGTATGGGAGAGATTTTTTCTCCCCTGATGTATTTTCTCTGTGAAAAGGAGCGAGACCATACATCCATCCATCGGGTTAACTACCCTAACACATAATCATTCGTTCCAGTCATCTGTCTCTTTATTTTTGAGGCAAGCCGCAAAACGGCTACGTTTGGCTTTCGCAGTTAAATGAGAAACTCACCCCGGAGCACTTTGTTAAATAAACAAAATGCCCTTAGCTTTTTTTTTATATTAAACCAATCCCTTTCGTTTTGTATTCTTCTTCCTCCTCTGGCTAACATGGCCGGGAGAAGGGGCCTCTTCACAGTATTACCGGTAAATGTCAGGTTCAGTGTCAGCCCTCAGAATCAGAGACTACTTCCTAGACTGTGGACCATTTTGCAGCAACACTCACCCAGGAAGAAATCCATCTCTGAAAGAGCACTGATGCCAATTTCTCCACCGATAGCAGCCTCAACAGAGCAGAATGCATGTACCTCTCCTCCTCAGCAGCTTTTTAATAATTTGAGCAACCAGGCTCAGCTCGGCACACCACAGCATGATTTCCACTCAACTCTCTCACTTTTTTTCTCGACTCAACAAACTTACTACATAACTATTGTTATCACTCCTGCCCTATCCTCCTACACATACACAGAGCCCTATTCTCTGAGCTTTGTCAGAAGTCATCGTAGGGAAGCATAGGAAATCACTAACAGGAGAAGATGTAGACCGCTGTTAAGTCAACAGGAAAAACAAATACACCTTTCGGCATAAAATGCTGTGAACATCACAAATTGATTATATGTAAACTGATGTAAAGAGTATTTCTCCTCTAACACCAATACAATCAAAACTGTCTCATCCACCATTATTCATGTCTCCCCATTTCCCCCTCTCTGTGTCCATTTGTTTGTCCAACTTTTCACAGCGAGCGTGTACGAGGAATTGAACAAGACAGCTGTCAAACCCGCACGCCATGAGTGAAGATGGCAGGTGAAGTTTTTTTTTCTTTTTCTTTTCCTCCTTCCTGCTCTCTGGGTTCAAAACTCCCACTCTTGCCCTTTTTTTATTTTATGTTATGTTATTTTGTCCGAACAAAGGCAGGAGAGGAGGGAGTAAGCTCTCTTCTCCTGCAGGTTTGGGGAGCAGTTGGCTCATGTTATTACCCAGGATTCAGGATGACCATGAAGGGGCCACCGACCCCTACTGTGCTCCCAATGGCATTTACATTCCCTGCCTCTGTGTAATAACATCTCATAGACGCTTTCTTTCACTACTAACCTATTTCGATCCTACTTCCAAAGTAAGGGCATGCACAAAGGCAAGAAAGCACTTTTTTGTGTCTCTTTGTGCGTGGTCAAAATGAGTGTTTATTTTCCTCTATTAAACCTACCTAAAATTGAAAACATTAGGCCTGTATCACAAGACAAAGACGGAGAAGAGAAGAAACTCATCAAAATAAACAGTCTTGCTGCATTCTTTTACTCACAAACAACAGCTGCACAGAATGGGAAATAAATATTATCTCTGCGACAGAAAAACAATCAGACACCGCTAGGTACTCAGAGTCTCTCACAAAGCTCGAAAGCTCTGCGTCTTTGCATCTACACTCACTGAATGTGGAATTAAAGCATTTATTTTGCAACAAAACACTTGAAAGCAAATTCATTTTGGACCATTTTCGATGCGGCCAAAATACCAGTCAAAATATGTAAACAGATTTTCTTTATTTTTTTCTTCTTGCCGTGGACACAGTGTGTTCTCAATCTCCTTAAAAACAGAATGCAGACCTTTGATGATGTTTTATGCTCACGTAGAGAAATACTGGGGGAAATATTGAAACAGACTCAATCTTTTTAACATGACCACGTCTCTGAATGGCGTCCAGAAAATTCCACTAAATACGTGGCTTTCTGGTGTGAGATTATGGCCAACAAATTCTCCCAATCCACACTAAATCTGTTTCCAACACTAACACTTGTTTCTCTCACACATACACACGCACACACACAACCAACTGCAGTGTCCAGTAATTTCTTGTCAGTAGTCTCTACCACCACCACCAGCAGCAGCAGCAGCAGCAGCTACACTCTATCAGAACAAAACTGCTTAGAGGAAGGGGGCTGGTAGCTCAAGTTCTCCCTATTGAAATGCAGACACTTTGATATGGAAATTGGCAGTTACAAAAACCCGCTAGAATTCACACTAGCATGCATTGAAACCATTTGCGCAATGTGAGATGAGATGGCACTTCCTCCCAAGACAACACAGACAAATGGACCAAACCAGCACGTCTGGGGCGGGTGAGAGATGGAGTGAAGGTAGAGAGGGTGGAGAGGGGGAGGAGGGAAGGAGAAGGGTGGAGAAAGAGGCAACAGAGCATTTGTCCACCTCTCTCTTTGAATTCCTGAAATCCACCGTCCCAGCATTTGTTTCAAGAAATAGACTTAGCCGGGGCCGAAATGCAGGATTTTTTAAAGTGCGACATCTACATTCACCAGTAAATCATCCGATTACGGTCCAATGGCAAGGGGACAAAATGACCTTTTCATCTTCAGGAATCACTGATGGGCATGTCAGTATCAAGCAGACACATTCAACATCATCCCATGCAGCCAAGGACACTTTTTCTTTTAGTCCTCCAAAATGGCTGGCATGACAGAAAAACTTCTCCACCACTGTCAAAAAACGGATTTGTGTGGTGGTCAATACCTCACACTGTGCATATGGCTTATATAATGTTGCAGTTTTCAAAAACTGAGCATCCCAATGCTTTGGTTTGCTTTTAGTCCAAAAAAACCCAAAGTCGTCATCTATACTTCCCTGCGTGAAAACTGTTATATAAGTATTTGCCGGGGAAGCTTTCAGTATCCTAACTTGTCAGAATGGCTTATATAATGTTGCACCACTATGCTGATTTGGCGTTGACAGTATGGATTATGTGTAAATGTTATTTAACCTTGATATTTCAGTCCATCACAGTCATGCTCTCCTGGGGTTTCTTGAAGTCTATGCAGCCTTATCTCTAAAAGCTTCACATGAGAATGAGATACGGTTCCCTACTTCTGTGAAAAGTCTGTGTCTGTGTGTGTGTGTGTGTATCCCATCATCACACATGGCTGGCTCAGGTCTGTGAATTATACATGCTCTGTGAAATGATCTTATTTTATAGCCGCAAAATGGAGAAGTAAATGGAGACAGTAACTGACATCCAACTACTTAGCTCCTGGTGTCCTGGACTGGGTGGAGATGTTTGTGCGAGCTGTTTTTTCACCATGTTATCACGCTGATTATGATCATTAATATCTTATAAACTTCTGTTGGGGTTTTTTTTTTTAATATAGGCTTTTCATTCATATTCACGACTTCCTTTGTCATCATCTTCCCCTTAGGTAAAAAAAATAAATACTGCCTTTAACAGCTGAAAAAACACCTTGACTATAAGCATTTTCACACATTTTAACATCTTTTAGTGAGTTTTTAATATATATAGATTTATGCACACACACACACACACACATTGAAATCCACACTGTGATGACCCTGGTAGCAAAGAAACTTCATATTAATTAAAAGTCTGGAGGCACCAGACACTGCAAAATAACACCATACACTCCGGGTTACATATTGATCTGATCACAACAGTTTTAAACTGCTGGAGGAGCCCGTGGGCCCGTTTTCTGACATTTGCCTTATCATATCCAGGGAGTGTAAATAAATGGTACTATTGATTCAGAGAGGCATAACCCAGCATCTCCCTTGAAAGACTCAAAACATCCGCTTTTAAAGGCTACTTACAGTGGGTACGCCGTGCCAAAATATGGATCCCGGCATGGAGTGTGAATTTCAGATCAACACCAGGAGCCCCCCTCCTCTGCTCTGCTCTCCTCTCCCTTTTTTTCAGAAGAGGCCCCCAGAAACTAAGCAGCGGGTCGCACAAAGACGTCTGGGGCTCGGCTGTATGCTCCACTTTCCTCTTCACAGTGGACGAATGGCGGGGTTTCCTGTGGCAGGTATCAGTTCAAGCCAATACGTCCGGGACCGGACGAATAGCTCCATGGCGAGGAGGTCTGTTCAAAAGTAATGATCGTTACTTCCACCCCTTCTTCCTCCTCCTCCTCCTCCTCCTTCTCCTCTTCTAGTGCGTGCACCCGGTCTCCTTCCGACGGGAGCGCTACGGTTAGACTGCATAAAATAGGATCACTTCAAGGAGACGAGATGCGCCCCGGTTCTCGCTAAAAAAAAATAATAAAACTCCGAGCACGTCTTCCTCGCTGTCAAGTCTGTCTGAAAGTCTCCAGCGGCCTGGTTCACAGATACAACCCCCGAAGAGGGATGATACGACTTCTTTTAGTCTGGCTTTCGGAGCGCTGCCCGGTTGTTCCCTCTGCGCCTCATCCACACGCCGTGCAGACAGTCGGAGCTACAGCCGGACTGGAGGCAAACAAGGCGAGGAGAAAACGGCGCACCGGTCCCCTGCTCTGCAGCAGCTGGCTGTGGTGGAGGGGCAGGACTCAAAACCTGGAGCGGACTCCTGCCAGGACACGGACCGGATCCTCATGCTAATTGTGACAGCCCGCATTAAAGGCTAATATTAAAAACCCCTTTGCGTGTGCTCAGATTTCACGCACGTGTTACAGCGCAAACAAATTCTGATGTGTTTTTTCTGCACTTAAACAGATCTGCGAAGCACAGTGTTTTAATCAAGAGCCCCTGCTGTTTAATCAGGAGAAGAGTGCAGGAAAAAAAAGAACAAGGCCATTCATTACCAAAAAGATGTTGCTGAAAGCAGCTCATAGAAATAGCATACTCATTTTTATTCTACTGGAATTGCAGTGTTGTGGGCAGAAGTTTTCACCTGGATAATTAGTATTTCATAATAAAAACACCAAATAATGAGGCTGACATGAAACTTGTTTTAATTGGGTAAGTCCAAAGGCTTTATGAATAAGGTAATTCAGGCAGAATGTATCAAGGGGAGAAGAAATACACCTTTATAAGAAGCATTTGACTTATGTTATGTATTACAAGTAGTACTCTACTGAACAGTGTCATGTTGACGGAGGGATTGAACTCATAGCACACAACCAGTAACAGCTCAGCATCAGATTGATTGACAGAAAATTAAAGTGCGACTATTTTGATTTTTGATAAATCCTTTAAGTCAATTATCAAGTAAAAATGCAAAACATTCAGTTGTTCCGGCTTCTCACTTGTAAGAATTTGCTGCTTTTCTTCATCTTACTATATTGATAATAATATCTTTGGGTTTTGGACCATTTAGTCAGACAAAGCAACTTATTTGTCACTTTGGGCTTTAGAAGTTTTAGTGGATCCATTATTTTCCAACATTTTATCGGGCAAATGATTACTCGATTAGTCCAAAGAAATGAACATAATGGTCAGCTGCAGCCATATAATGTACAAAATGAGCCAATAAGAGATAGTAAGATAGGATGTAACTAAATATTATCAAAATGCAAGATATGCAGTAATAATAAATGCCACTACAGTATGTCAGTAATGTAATATGTATAGTATAGAAGAACTAATAAATAGTGTGTAGAGCAGAATGAGTTTAGCTATGCCAGAAGAAGAATCATGGCTTTATTGTCATTGTCACAGCGTACATGAAAACTAAATTTGTCCTCTGCCTTTGACAAATACGCTAGGAGCAGTGAACAGCCGTGGGGCCAGGGTTATGCACAATATAACTAGCAGGAATATATATAATACACACAGTGTTAATATATCAATGTATCAAACCTGAAATACTAGTTGAAAGAAAATGGTAATATACACTTAACCTTCAACCTTAACCTTGCACAAATGAAACACAGTCATATTCCTACAAACATACCAACATGTTCATTTAGTTCCTCTGAGCAGATGCTGATATACGTTGTGTGCAAACATTCAGTATCCGTCCATATGTTCATGGCAACAAATTGCAACGTTCCCCGCCTCCCTTTGAATTTTATTGTGGTAAGGCATCAGAAGCAGGATTTAAACGTAAGATGTTACAATGCTCCACTGAAACCTCAAGGATATGTCTGAATACAATTAATTCACTTTACAATCCCTTACAAAAATGTCACATGTAAAAGATAAAAACCCTCTTGTGAAGTAAAAGGACCTTGAGGGTTTTTTTTATATGAAAAGCAAGGCACCAACTTGTATTTTTTTGCATCAAATTCGATGTGCATTTTTTAGGTAAAATAGGTAAAATGGGTAACATTTTCCATTAATGAATATCATTTTCAACAACTATACACCCATTTTACTGTTCATGTATATTTGACTACACACATGGAAATGTAAAGGACCGTTACTAGTGTGTTTATGTCCTTAAAGTGCAAATCTTGTATACTTTACATTTTTGCTGAAAACTTCCAAAGTATGTTTGTATTTTTCCCGATGTTCTGGGCAGCTATTTGTTTACATTCATCTACGTTATAAAAATCAATTAATAAACTCTTGCTTGAGCTTAATCCATCACAGTCAACAAGAAGTCTGTGTTAATTTTATGCCGATTGTATATGATTTTTGTGATGCACTGCAGATTTAAATCAATCTGCCATGAAAGTGAATTACTTCTCAGCCATAATGTAATTTTTGTTTTTGTAGTCTTAATGTTGATGGTGAGGCGTTACACACCTAAAGAAAGCTTCAGGAGTTTGTCAACTGATTTCTATACCGTGTGGAAATTAATAGAAATCAATGGCTGCCTGGAATGGTTGAATGAATACATTCAAATGTCTAAAATACAGCAGCATGGTTTGCAGAATTGGTTAGCTTTGATGTAAAGTGTACACCAAATGGTAATGTCAATATGTTACTGCAAGTAAATGTAATTTTCAGGCAATGTTACATTTGAGGTATTAGTGTCTAAATGTGTCAAAAAAGCACATATTGTTCAAGTTGTTCTTTCATGTAAGATAATAAATATGTACACAAACAGTCTGCATAATATTGATTGAGTTGGAGCTGGATGATGTCGAGTTGCTGATATTTATTTTTAAAACAAAGGCTTAGAGGATCAGAAAACAACATGTCAATATTGAAATATTGTAAGAATTTTATTGCAATAGGAGATAAAAACACCACAGAGTGTTGGAAGGCCAATATCTTGTCCTGCAGGCACAGTGCTGGCCCTTATAGGTATTGTATGGATTATTCCGACAACAGTTCTATATCTTTGGTCACTGTGCTTTTTTATTGAATGGAACAATACCATTATGCATATATTTCTGTGCTATGTGTTGTCACAGTTTCCACAGATGATTGCCTTTAACTGAAGAAATGATTCGTGATGCAAATAGGAATTTTGTTGCATTAGCCCTGCCTTCATTTTTAAAGCATGCCACTGTCTCTTCCGTTGGTTACAACGGAGAGGGGGCAAATTGAATCCTGATTTTACGGTCGTGAATTGAGACCAGAATTGTAACTGACTTGGCACCCCAAAAACATGAAACTATGACTGAGCTGACTGGGAATGATTCGGCTTTGTCGATGAAATTACACTTCAAAGCTGAAAGCCCATTAGGATTTTTACTGTAAGCTGCAAAACATTAGCATTAAATTGCCATTTGCGAACAAATATGATATAATCTTAATGACAAACTGGACAACCACATGTTTGTGCACGGCAGATCCCCAATTATTTAGTCATGATTTGTTGACTGCCACGGATATGCGAGCTGCAGGCTGCACATTTTCCCGTCTTGCAAAAACAGTAACAAAACAAATGAAGAAATAAATGTATTTCATAATGTTCTGATTTATTGAGTCACCACACTAAGGCTATCATTAGAAACCATTACACCCATGATAAGGCAAAGTAACTCAGCACACTAATGGTTCATGAGATGTGTAATGTTTACCTGTGCTGTACTACCAGCTGTGTCCTCATTGTGAGCCAACATGTCTCTGCACAGCCACCTTTTTGTTCAGGCAACATGCAATTTTTGATATGCAGTCTGAGCTCTGTCATTTTGCCTCTAAATATCAAGTTTCTGTTGTCATCTCTCAACAATCAATGTACTGGAAGGAAAATGATCTGCCCAGCTGGAAGCAGGTTTATGGTAACATTTTCCTCAGGTTTCTAAAGTTCAGCCCCATGCAGCTTTCTTTTGAACATGATATTATACTGTTAGTAGGAGCTTTCATTCTTCCCCAACACTACTCCTATTTTTAGTTCCTTACTTTTCAGCATTGTAATAAAATAGCTACCTCTGTGGTGCAAATTCAAGCGAAGGACATATTTCCCTGAGAAATGTCTGTCTAAGAACAAACACTCGATCGGCAGGTTTGGAACTATTAATGTCCTAAATATCACTTCTCTTCTCTTCCTCTCATGAGCCAAAGTACATAGCCAGGTCAGTGGTCTCCGTTACACATGGCTTCAATAAAAAACTGTCCCCTGGCCGCACAGGGGAAATGTGAATTTGGGTCAAATTCACCAGGTGGAAAGTGAGAGGATTAGTGCAGAGCTCGCATGTTTTCCGAGGCGTAGTTTTACATAATAAAGAATAGCGGAGTAAAAGAAAACAGATGTAATGATGCTGATCCACTGGCACATATTCTTATTTAGAGAAACAATGTTTATGTATGGCCTACTACTGCAAGTGTAAACTCTCTATTTCATTTGAACTGACCCAGGAGAGCTTGGCTTGCTGGTGTTTTATTCATTGTGGTCAATGCAGTATATATGTAAATACACACAGTCGGCCCTTGTCTCTGTTTTTTATTCCTTTTTTTTTTTGAGGACTGATGAAGTTGTCAGAAAATGCTTTGGTTTGCTTTTTCGCTGCAGCCTGTCATTCTTGCCTGCGTTCAGTGTGCAATCAAAACTCTAAGTAATGGCACAAAAGAGCTAAAAGTTTTGCTGCTGACTCATCCAAAGAGTGTAAATAAATTTCCCCACGAGAGATCAGACTTTATCATAAGAACAGACTCCATGCTGTAAATTATAGGTCTTTATGAATCTCCACTTTAAGCCACGTTCAAATTATAGCGGCGCAAAAAAACAGCACGCTCCCTCTTAACTGTATACTTCCCTAACGATTTCCCATAGCTTCACTACCACATTTTCCCATAGCTTTTGCTTACTCAATTTGTGTTAATTAACACCGGGGAGAATAAATACCATCCATACATACACATTACATCACCTATGATTGCTCATGATTGTTACTGCTTTCCCCTGCATTATAGCTTTATTCAAGACAGAAACAAACATCCTACTGGCTTACCTCCTTCAACAACACACACAACCTTTGTATGAAAGCATTGTGGTTATGTTTTGTAGTTGTTAATCTATTAATACACACAAGACACAGCATCCGTTGCTTTGAAATTGTACATACTGATTCTTGAAAATGAGCTGCAGAAACACAAGAAAACACTTAAAATACAAAGTCAGCTCTACTTCTTGTGAATCCAAACTTCAGATGTTACATTGGATTATAAGAGTGATAATTACATTTTTTTTGTGGTCGGATTTTTGTGGCATTTTGCAGCCGCAGAGACCCCACAAACAGAGACAGTTTTTCAGAATTCAAGTCCCTTCACCTCTACATGTTGTCTTTGATTTTGTCCTCTCATGCATTGTGTGTGTTCCCCCTCCAAATGGGCAAAAAACCTCATGCAATAAAGTGGGGTGTTTCAACAAACATTCATGCGGTAAATAAGAGGGTAGCTGGGAATGCTGCGGTAAATATGTCTCGAGTCATTATTAGGTGGTTTTACTCATTAAGATCAAAAGCCACAAATTCAAAGGCGATGTCAAACCTTAAAGGGAATAGCCATTTATTGAAAAAAGAAAAATCAAAGGATCTAAACCGAGTTTTTTGTGGATTTTCTATTGGATTTGATAAATGCTCTTGTTCCATGCAGACAGAAACACTGTCTGTTCTTTCTGAATTGAGAGGAAGCTAATTCTTTGAGGCATTCATTTCCCAGCTTGTATGGAGTTGCTTTCTATAGTTTTGTAATCACAGAGCAGCATGAAAAAGAGTGGGAATTATCATGATCTTGATGGTCATATAATGGCAGCTCCCATGATGGAATGTGCTCAGTTATAAGGCTCAACCACACGTGAACTCTACAACATTCACAAAAAGACAATGACTTAATTCACTGAGGTCCAGGAAGATTGGTTTGCACCAGCTATTCATAAAACCATTATGTCTTTCCAAAGTTCTTAGAAACTACTAGCTATTTTTAAACTTATTTACTAAATCAGGTTGTGCCATTAATGTGTTAGCTATTCATGACTTTGGTATAAATCAGTTCAGTACAGTTTTATGGGACAAACAATATAGTAAACGTCACTTTCAAACTATTGTTAATGTAAATATGACTTTGTTTAAATTACATCATTGGAGATGGTGGTGTTTCTAAGTTAGTAGTATGCATTTTAGAGTGGAAAATATCCAAGTATGCTAATGTTGCAGATAGTTAGCCAGATGTCAGCTAAGTATCATGTTTTGTAATTTGAGGTATATAATGTATTTTTTTTTCTTTGCATAAACTAATAGAAGGATTTCCAGTTTACATTGTTAATAAACAAAATTTGGTATGGTTAGGTATGTTGATCATATATTGCTACTTTTACACCTAAAAAACTAACATAGCTTTAGCTACCGTTAGCTACGCAACAGTTACACCTGGTTAGTGGGTGTAAATTTTTAGTAAAAACTCATCTCCATGTAAGAACTAGTGTGGTGCAACCAGTTTTAATTTAGTGATTTGTGAATCGCTAGTAAATACTTACGTTACAACTAGGCAAATTTGGAAGCTTCATACTGCTAGCTATATCTTACTCAATTATTAATTTGGGCCTTTAACGTTGCTTTGGAGGTGGCTTTGAATTTCAGAACAATACAGTACTCCCTTCTGGAAGTTATGTAGTCCTCTATTTTTCCCCCATGAGACTTGTGTCGACTGCACACTGCTGACAGAAGTTAGATCAAGCATAGAAAGTGAATTCTACTCTCTACAATAGATAAAATCTGACAACCAACATGGGTCCAGACTTGTCTCCTTTCTAGATCTTTTTGGCTCACAGGACTTTGCCTTTCCTCTGTCCTTGGGACATCTGTAAAAATGCTCTTATATGGGGAAAAGCATCAAACAAATAAATGTAATGTACCAGAGTCACTGCTTTCCAACTGTGTGATTTGCTCCAAAAATATCAAGTGTGTCTCAGCCCGAAAACAAGCTTATCTGAAAAAAACATCTCAATTTTAAAATTTGAAAGCACTTGGTAAAGCACTTGGAAACATTTGTTTTAATTTAGTTTGCAATGGTGAATGTTTATCTTAAGAGTGTAGTTATAAGCGTTGTTTCTCTGTTGTTGTGCAGGGAGTCTACCCCCCCCCACCCACCCCCTTTCCACATAGAGGTTGAAACACCGAAAAAAAATGGAAACAGATGCTCATTGTTACAGTGTGAAAAGGCAGGACAGGGAACAGGGAACAAGGGACAGGAAGAAAAACAAGATTTATAGCATCTAATGATTACATTCAACGGTAGCTGATTGTTAAGTTTTCTTCAGTGGCAAAGTCAGAGTGCAGAATAGTATATATAATACTAAAAAACAACTGGTCAGGCAGAAAGTTGAGTAAAGTAGTACATTTATTTAAATATCATACTGTAGGTGACTTAACTTTTTAAGAAAAGAGGAAATGGGTCATCCTCGCGTGCCATTGAAAGGAATCCTGTCACTCAAGTAGGAGTTCTGCGACTGCCTCTATTTTTAGCACCTGAAGCTCAGTCGCATACCATACTGTTTAACCCTGACGCAAACACGGAGACGCAATAAATAATAAATCCACCAAACAGGAAGATATTATCCTCTCAAGGGTTGGTTGAAAGTCATTAATTTGCAAAGCAGCTCACAGGGAAAATTGGGTGAAATAAACCGTTTATGCAAAAAATACACGGTGGAATAAATGCTAGAGGTACACGGGGGCACCTTTTAAGGTGGGATGGGACTCACTTTTCTTTCCAAGCTCCTGTTCCACTCACCTAATATGTATCTCATGAAGGGTTTCTTTAATTGGTGTTTCGGAAAAAGCTGAAATATGAGGGTCGCTTTCCAATTTGTATGAGGATAACGTACTGGAGAGTAACATTTTTACACCAGCAAGACAGAGAAACTACTTCTTACTGCCTTGTGGTTGTGTACAGACAGCTATTTGATTGACATGTCCCTCTTTCTCCTGTTAGTTTGTCTTGCACCTGTTGGGGTGGGACTAATTGCACCTTTACCATCTGTATTTAGTAGATTTTAAGTAGACTAATTCACAGCATCGCTCCACCCAAGTTCAACAGGAACAGAGCGTGGGTGTGACTGTGCTTGGCTGGGCCTTTAAATGATGAGTCATATGCTGCAATACGGGAGTTTCTGTCAATACCCTTTTCCTTAAACGTCTGCTCATGTAAACATCCAAGATGTAATTGGACTGCATTTAATGTGTAATTCTGATTAGAGAACAGATGTTTTTAAATGAAAACTAATATGGTTGCCTCAGGTCAGCCAAAGTCTGCCATTCAAGGTAACTGAATTGAAATAATAGAAAATTAATATAGCTCCATTTTGCAGTGTTTTTTAATAACCTTAACCACCTCTACAATAATAAATCTTCAGTCATCCAATAATGTGATCGTTGATCTAGCTCATCTCTGCCTTCCAGCCCACATATCGCTCAGAGGGACTTACAAGCAGCTGAGTGGTCACCTTACAGTTCAGAGTCGGAGCTACTGGGAATTTCTGAAAACCAGTTGCTAACCAGTTGCATTAAAATAAAACCCAACACCTTCTTCTAATATGGTCACCATCATGTCAGAATAAAAATAGTTTTTTTCTGTTCTTCCAGTTGTCAACATTGTGTGAATGCAGCATTAGTCACAGAAACACTGTCACAGCTCATGGGAGCCATAGTCGTTGAATGCTAATGTGACACATTAGTATTGCTCTTTATTTTTCTTAAGAGGGGTTTACTTTTTCCTGTGTACAATGTGGACATAAATGTGTAATAGTCTATGAGGTCAAAAAGCCACGCGCAGAAAAAAATGAAATGTTGGACAAGACAGAGTAGCCTACAGTTGAGGATCCGTCGGCTGTAAGGGAGCATTACGGACCTATGACAATGATGGGGGAAAAAGGGGGTGGATAACACCGCAACTGTTTGCAAGCATTGTCCACAACACGTGTGGCTTATTCTAGCAGATATACTTCCAATATGAGGAAGTCACGGATGAGTGTATCTGTTGACAGCCCAAGTAGGAGTGAGTCCGGTAGGAAAATGCAACTCCTTTTCCCCCGCAGCTTTTAAACAGCCTGTCCATGCAGATTCAGACAGGGCAAAATACACAACTCAGCATATATAAAAATAACAAAGCAGCATTTTTTTTAGCATTTATTAGCATTTATCTTTTTAATTAATCATAATGAAGATGTTTATGTTTCTTATGTTATTAGCCAGAATGTTGTTTGTAAAAACAATAAATAAAAAGCAAATTTGCAATGCCCTGTCTCCTTCTTCTACCAAAAACCTACTGAACCGAAAACTGTGATATAAACTGAACCATGGATTTCATGAACTGCTCCATCCCTAGAAAACCACAGTATTGTTTAAGCTTTCAAGAAAGAACAATAAAATATGTCAAGCTGTATGTCTGGGGTGTGTGATGTCGATAGCGAGAAAATACATGCATTCGATCCATAGTAAACATAATTGTTCAATCAATGACAGCATGAAAAACATCAACGCCATCTACGACCTGGAGAACTTTTGTGTAAAAATTACCTTCATGCTCAGGCGAATATGTTCAGAAAACATGACTCATTTCTTGACTGCCACTTTGCCGTTAGAGGCCATCATCTCTTCACAGCTCCTTTCTGCACAGCGTTGCCTCAAATGATAATCATGGCATTTTACAGCCCACAGGTATGTCAGCGTGGAGAGAGCCACCGAAAGAGGCTGTTGTAGCATGGGTTTCAGACAGCGTATGCTCTAAGTGCAGGCTCTGAAATGCTACAAATTGATGGAAAATACAGGTACAGTGTGGTACCTGGTGGGAGCAGAGGCAGAAGTATGGTATGATATTGATTTGATAGCTCCATTATAAATGGCATATGAAAACTGCAATGAAAACAGACAGAGTAGAGAACATGGTTGTTTAGCCTGATATACACTTATGTACAGTACACTTATGCATTTTTCTGTTAGTGCCAGCACAAAATGTGCTATTTCTTCTTAAAATCGGTGTTATTACACTTGCAATAAAGATCTCCAGTAGAACTACGACAGTAATAAAGAAATTATCAGATATGCAGATCCACACATACCGCATTAGTCTTACTGACGTTTGAGCTGTGATAGATGTAAAGTGGGAGGGAGTTACTCAGGCTTTTTGCAAGATAAGAGTAGCAAAGGTGTCCGTTTTTCAAAGCATTCATGGCAACCACATCAATCTGGGCCAATGTCAAACATGTTTGACGTGATTCAAGTGCACATTTCATGCCATGACATTTGTCTTGGAACTAAATTGAGACCAAACAGCAGGAGGAATAAATATGCCAATCACGGCTACTGTCAAAATCTCATTGTTCTTATGATTTATGTCTTTCAAGTGGGATTGTTTCACATATAAGTTTTTGTACCTTTACTTTCACATGCATGCCATGTGTGGAGGTCTGTAGACGCACTACTGTGGTAGTATTCAGGGATAAGGCTTCATGACAGATACTTTACACATGCCAGACTGTTAGACGATGGAAGACTGTGAGACAACGATAAAATGTTCATATTAAAAGCATTTACCCCTCTCCAGGCGCCAGACTGTCTGACACTGGCTCAAATTGATTCTTAATTGGGTTTGTATGGACCCTGGATCTACTGTTGATGAGCACAGTGAAAAGTGGACATCTATGGCCTCAACTCGTGCTCCGCAGAAACGTGATAACACAACTGACCTAGCAGTTGGGAGAATGACTTCTTATAGTTCCGGCTCTGTTTTAAAATATAACAATTATGAAACGGATAATCTGCACATCTTGAAAACGGATTTAAAAGAATGATCCATCATCCAGACACGGCAGAACAAAGCTACTGACTCAAAGGGATGTCATTACTCATCACAAGTCACAACCAGTTGGCATTAACCAGCTGTGTAGCTCAATGTCTTTTTGGGAGACTTTTTTTTTGGGGGGGTAGTAATAAATCACTCAGAGTTGCTGTGGAATGCAATCCAGTCCTCTGGAACAGCTTGGTCTTGGTAGAGGTGATTTTCTGTTTCTAGGCTGACATTCCTCATTATCTATTTTGGCTTGCCTTGCGTGCACACTGGGTCGTGGAAAAGGCTGGTTAAAAACTGAGGAGCGAGGTGGAGAGGGGCTTGAATGCTCCCCAGTGCCCTCCTACCGCCAGCCTCTCCAGTGAAGCTCAGCATGCCTCTATTTGAAGAGGAAGGGAGAGAGGTTTTTCCCTACCTTTGCCTTGCTTATGAATTTTTTCTCCCCGGTCACAGAAGAGGCTTGTTACCAGAGCAAGCAGACATAGTGGAGAGCCACGCTGCAAAGCTTTATTCAAGCTGAGGGGAGAATCTGCTGTGGATTAAGTCTCGTCCACAGTCTGGTCTGGTCTTAATTTCACTCCTTTTTGTGCAGTCAGACTGAAGGGGTGCTTCTGATTACTGTCTGTACCTTTGAAGGCTCACAGCAATTTGATCAATTTCAGGATTCAATAATAATAAAATAAATAAATAATAACAATGATAAAACATTTAAAGGATGTGTGCATTGATGCTGAGTGACATGTGTTTTTTTTTTGAGTGAGTAATGGGAGTGAATGGAGAGACTATGAAATATTTTTATACTGGCTTCAATGTAAAACTGGATATTACTCATAAACTGTAAATGCAATCATAATGAGCTTATCCACATTTAAAATTGGCATTTCCACTGTATACAAGTGCTGAGTTATAAATACAATGGGGCTAAATGGGCCTCTATAGACTTTCATGTATTATACAACTCATAATCATTCATAAACTGTAGCTGAGCTTATAAATACTTTATTATTGTGCAGTACTGAGCATTTTCAAATTTGAATAGAGTTTGTACCATAACAGAGCTATAAAGGCAACGAAGGTCAAACTAGGTTCCATATATAAGCATTAATGCATTATGTGAAAAAAACTGTACACGTCCTCACAGTGAGCTTATTTACTGCTAAAATACTGAGCATTTTAAATTTGTAATGGGGGTTGTGTATACAAATGTTGAGTTAATGGGTGTAAATTGTTCACTCTAGACTTGAATGCTCTATATACAATAATCACTAATAAATTGTAAATTAACATAATTATCTTATGTACACTTGAGCAGTGTGTGATACTGATTTCATTCTGAAATATCAATGGAGTGTATACTTTATATTGGGGGATGTATTAATTAAAGTATTACTTCAGTGCATGTCTATATGGGATTGTTTTTAATTCTTAATAATTCATAAAATGTTTGAAGAAAATATTTTGGGTGCTGTAGAAGGGGATATGAATCAAATAAGTCATTTTATGAAAAGCAGAAAACTAGAGTAAAATTACACACATGTCGATATGTTTGTAGTTATTTGTAGTATAAACTTATTTTTTTTGTTAGAAGTGACCAAAAAAGCGTGTGTGACTGCTGCAGAATAGCAATCACACAAAGAATGGTAACAAAGAAATCTGCTGGCATAATAATTAAAAATAAACCCTTGAATGGAAGCAGGAAGCCATGGAGCAGGTCTATGACTCAGCCACTTGCTTTCTAAAGTGTCTACAGTGCAATCTCCCCTTGTAGGTGTCATAAATTGGCCGAGGCACCCTGGGCTTAGCAGCCTGCTGGGGTGGTCCTCCAAAAGCCTCATCCCAGGGTGGGCTAACGTCAGCCTGCAGGCCCAGTGGGCTCGTCAATGTCGCTTTGCTGCTTCTATTCTGGTCGCCAAGTGGGGAGGAGTAAGTGGGTGAGTGTTTGAGTGGGAGTTGTGGAAAAAAAAAAAGAGAGACAGAGAAGAACCTGTTGCGAGTGAAGGTATGTTCCAAGCACATGGTGGTCTCTTCAGTAGAGAGAGCAGTAAAAATGCATTTAAAGCGAGGGGGGAGGAATTTACAAGGTGACACTGCAAAGAGGAGTGGGATTCACAAACTGATATTACAAGAAGTGTCATGTGTGATCTCTAAAAAGCCTCAGTCAGGCTCTGTTTATCTGGCAGGAGGAAGTAGCTACAAGAAAGTCAAAGCTTCTAACACTGATCTCCCTCCTAAATCATGGCTTACATTTCACCGCACTATTGTTCCGTCTTTGTCTGTTTTTAAACGTCTTAGTCATTAATCTTCAAAACAGACATTCATAACCACGATTGTTGCCAATAAAGCAAGGTTTGGGTGTTTTCCCAGCAATGAGATTTTTGTTATATTAATCTGCACTGTGCTTAAGCCATTTTTCATCTGTGCTGAACAAAGGAGCAAAATGATGCCAAGCCAAATGTCCAAATGTTTTTGTTTAACGACTTCCATTATGATTCTCTCAGTTCGTAATGTAACACATTTTCAAAGAAAAGGGTATTATGTTATAATTATACCCTATTAATTAATATGCAAATAACAAGTAGTAAAACTGCCAACGTATTACTGTTTCCACGATCAGTTCCAAATTAGGATTAACAAATTGTATGATTTTATGTGCTGCAGATTTCTTTCTAGTCTGCAAACAGAACATTCCTATGTTATGTGATAACTAAAACCCTATTGCAAGATGTGACCGCCCCTTTTTTTATATCCCATAAATAAAAAAGATTGTGATCTATTTGTTCCTTTATATCCCTCGTTTGGTTCTGCGACATTCTTAGATCCTTTGTGTGAAGTCAAATTTGGCTTTTTTAGACATTTTATTGCATTCCAGCTCTAACCAAATTCCTCTAGTGCTTTAATGGGTAGATGTTTCACAGAGAAAAAGCTGGTGCTGCCAGATTTGCGGCCTGTTGTGGTCCAACAGAACAGCACCACAGGGAACTTCAGAAAAAACTCACTCAAAATTCAGTTTTTGAAATACAGTCGTGCCTTGGGTGCAAGAGCATCTCCCAGCACAATATTTCAAATCAGAGATGGAGAGGTACTCTGTTCTAAAAAGAAGGGTGAATGACCTTCCACAAAATAAAGTTCTGAACAACATGAAGCTCCACGTACGATGAGCTGGCTGTATGTTGCTGGGTGCACGCGGTTACAGACTGACACTTAAGTAACCCCTTGACAGGTGCTGAGGTCTTATGTGTCTGAAGTGCAGCTTAAGAGTTTTCTGCTTTTTTACAAGCCCAGCCTTGGTTTTGTTCACCCCACACATGACAGTGTGTTTTACAGTGCTCAGGCAAATGGCATGACGCGACTGCACTCCACTGCAATTTCCATGAATAGAGCCATTGTGGTTTTCTGGAAAAGCATAACCATTTACAGAATCCATTGTACAGTATGCTACAGTATATTGGGTAGCAATATATCTTTATGTTATGTCAGGGTTTGTGTACGTTGTTAAAAACTAGAACATGCAAACTAAATTCAGCCTCAAGGACACTGTAAACAGCTCAATGTTTACACAAAAAATGTCCTGTTGAAGGATTGGTTCAACATTTTGCGAAATATGCTTGTTCATCTCCTTGCAGAGAGTAGATGAGAAGATCAATACCACTCTCATGTCTGTAAAGTAACTACTGTATGTACTGTAGCTGGAGCCTGCAGCAGGTTAGCTTAGCTTAGCATAATATGGGGAAGCAAGCAGAATCAGCTAGCTTCTCTCCGTCCAAAGGTAACAACATCCACCTACCAACATCTCTGAAGCTCATATTTGAACTTGCCTTTTTAATCCATACAAAAACCAAAGTGTTAGAATTGCACATAATGGCTTTAAGGGGGTTAGGTGCTTGACTACTTCTTGGCTGGGGAACAGCAACTTCAAGCAACCAGCTGAGACTCCATTAAGTTACTTATATATTGCTGTTTTTTTGTATGGATTAAACAAATAAAACATAGTGCTAGAGAGCTTTAGAGGAGCTAGAGCAGTGAGTTTGCTATGTTCCACAAGCTCCTATTTTCCTTATTAAAAAAATATAACCGTACACCTTCTCAACTCAAGTTTCTCTCTTCCACCGAACTAACAATTCCCATGTTTGTGAAACACACGTCAAACAACAGAAGCATGATAAAACTCACCAAAATCGTCTAATCACCAACTCATGGCTTTCAATGCTGTTTCCCCCGCTGTTTGGCCTCTTTGGGTTAGTTTGCTGATTGAGAGTCTATCAGAGCACTCGTTCTTAATAGACAGACTATTAAATTAGCAAAATAAAATTTCAAAATCCGCCCCCTCTCATAAAAATGGACACAGCCAATGGCCAATAAATTTGTCCAATTGCCAAACCCTAACACATACTGTACAACCGATGATGCAAATGATAATGGATTTCCAGAAATTCATAGCGATGGCTCTACTCGCTCTTCCCAAAATGTCTGAAATATTCAAAAACAGAACATAAATTATTGTAGACTGAAGAGGAGGTAATGAAACAAAACATTAAAAAAAAGTTTTTTGATAGGTTCCAAGAGTTTGAACTGTGGATCAAAACATTTACATTTATGCAACACTGCCATGTTTGAAAAGTCTATCTGACACAGGATAGAGTTATAATCTTCCAGTATACTCATATAGTAAATGATGTAAGTAAAGCTTGCAGTATCATGTATACACAGCATACATTGATTTGTTCCTGCATGGGATACACCCCCGAATCCCCCATCTCTGCTTCTAATGTTGCTCATTGGAAATATGCTAATTAGATCCGTCACAATCGCTGATTCCCTTTGAACTTCTTATTTCGTCACGGGCTGACTGAAATCACAGAGGTAGAGAGCAGGAGGTTTTCTGCCGCAAGCCCACGGCCCCTCTCCCACCATCTGCCGGACCTCATTTCATTTGAATAATAAATGATAGTCTTTTTTTTTCCTCTTCTACACAGAGGCGCTTCGGCTCCTCAAATGTTTTTGCAGTTGAAGGAAAAAACGGCCACCAGCCATGACTGGATTGTTGTGCCTCACTGTAAAGCCCTGCCCAGGGTCTACAGGCCACACCAGCCCGCAGAGGCAGCACACAGAATCTACACTGTGATTCAAAGCTGAAATGTATTGTTCTAAGCCTCACAGTGAAGGGACGGGATTCTTCCTTTATTTTGAGTAACTGCACATGAATTGAAAAGCCCAGGCATCCTGTTTTTCTTTAAGAACAAAAAGATACTGAAAAATATTTTCATGCTGGGTTAATTCCCTCAAATGAAAAAAAGTTGTCCCAAAGAACAAGACCAGAAATAGATTTTATCAGCAGGATACGCTCATATGGTTACATTCTTGCTGTTGATGGCCACCAGATAAGAAGAGGAGCCTATTCAATCATTTGTACATGACAATTTATAGAGGATATAAAATGCTAGTGCCTGTGGCTGTAGAGCTGATGGTAGAGGTTTTAACTTTTCTTGCACAGATAAGGTTCTTCGCTGTCAATTTACATAGTTCCCAGCTGGAGATGTGCTGAAGCAAATCTAATTCAAACTTTTGAAACCTCAAAGACACACAGCAGTGCTCCAAATAGCAATAAAGCCACTGGCCTCTGCCCTCTGGTGTACTTCCCATCGCCACACTTTATAACCCCAGTTCTCTGTGTTGAGATTGGAACATGTGCTCACCAATGGATTCAAATAGAGTCAATAGGCGCCTCTTTCCCCTTCAGCAGTCAGCATGTGGATCTCAAATAGCAAAGCTGTGTGATTAGCATGCACATACTTGGTTAGAATTCAAACCATTATAATTTTCACTTCATATGAAACAGAATGAGAATATAAATGTTAACAGGATGCTAATCCTCCTTTTGTATAAAACAACACAAATGATGTCTGAACCATACAGTTTACATTTTCTTTGTAAAGAGAAGATTTCATAGGACTATAAAAGCTGTAGTATTTATTAAGAACAAACATCCTGGCTATTCTGTTGAAGGGAATATGGAGGGAGTACGTAAATCTGGTCTCCTGCTGTGCTCCTCCACCAGCTTTTAGAATGATTGTCCTCTGCAGGAATGCCCTTGACACACTAGGTATGAGAGAAAAAAGAAAAACTAGCTGAAACCCGAGGGATCAGCAGGGGCAGTGAAGCAGGTTGTTCCATTTCCCCTTCGTTTAAAAACTACTGCCAAGCTCTGTGTAGACTTGGACCCATGTGCCTGGCCAGGAACAATGGGAGCCAGCTAGAATTAATGAAACAATTATCAGCAAACCTTGCAATTAACCAGCTCTCCAAATTCTACTCTGCATGAGTTGCTGACAGTATATCAGTTTGGATAAAATATACATAGGTACAATAATAGAAGAACACAGATTCTAATGGCATCAGTGGGTCTTTGAAACTCCTGGGACACAAAGATGGGCATCCCTCACCATTTCCTGTTTCCCTTTCTGATCAAAACTATTAGTAGTGATAATAGCTAAGCACATATCCCAGCTGCTACCTTGCACCAGCATTTCAATTAGCTTGGCGTTTAAAATCTTTCATTATCATAGCTAAAGTGTGATCACTGGTCTAAACCAACCGAGTGCAGTCAACACTCCTGACAATAACATGGTGCTAATTATCAGGATAAGTACGAGCCCTACTGTGAAAACATTCTGAATTGTCACCTTTGATCAAGAAGTGAAGGCCAGATATATGAGAGGTAAAGGCAATAACATGAAACACCAGGGGTTGCAGCACGTTGCAGCATTTGGTAGTGTTTTGAATTATTCCTGATGCTGAAATGGGTTTTTCGATGTGATCTGACATTGTAGTGCAGCACCATTACCTATTAAGTGTAATTTCATGGTGAGTGTAGCTTGTTAGTTAAACTGGTCAGTGGGCTATCTGAGCTAACGTGCTGGAAATCTTTTCTGCCCTACAAAGGCAAAACACAGTATCAACACACTTAATCACAAATTGAGTTGAGAACGCCTGACATTTTGATATCTGTTTTACAATATAAAAAACCTAGCTTTTAATATTTTCAATGCAGTTACAGTTAAAAAACAAAGCAAGACACCAGTAATTTCAGCTGAAGCAAGAGCAATGTATCAAGTATGGCTAACTTTAGCTAAAACTAAAGCTAAATGAATTTTCCCTGTCTATTTTAATACTTTAATCTAAAAATATACATTTAATTAAAACTGACATCTTGATTATTCATTTAGTCATTCCACCTAACCAAATGAGGCACTAGCTAAATTCAATCATTATGGAGAAATAATGAACCGACACTGGGCGAGCGTGCAATGGAACCGGCTTCAGCAACCTCCCAGGCAACATGGCTGGAACGGTATCAAACACAGCCTTCGAGACTGACACAAGACAATTTGATGGCGGGGAATACAGTACTGAGGTGTGTTCCAGCAGCTCTGACCAGGACTCTGACTCCCGACAAAGACACAGTGGGCTCAGGTGGGGACAGGAGAGGCATCAAGCAGGAAAGGAGCGAGAGGGAGCAGGCGGCATCCCCGGGGTGCCAGGAGCCAAACCCAGCAAGTGAACAATCTTTGTGTTTTAGAGCTGAGGACTCAACTGGACGCTGCGATGACCCCTTGAGGTACAAAGTAGTATTACAAGACAGGACGGGCCGGGGATAGCTGGTTAACATGGTACATTTAGTAAATATCTCTGCACCATGTAGACATCATTGATGTAATGTCAAAATCATTATTTATTTTCAATCTGTTGATAATCAATCTGTTTAGTTAATTATGGAATCTTTTAAACTAAAAATTACTTCTTACGTATTGCACTTTTAAGCCCATTTTTCTCAGAACTTCTATAAGCTTAACTGCTTCTGTAAGCTTAACTGCTTCTGTAAGTACTGTTCCCTGCTTTTGAAGGGCAGAATTGTCACTGACTGCTGTTTTTTTTTTTTTTTTTTGCCTTTAATGGCATAAAGTGCTCAGTGTGTCACAGGAATAAAGTTGAAGCCAGCCATAATGACCATCCTGAAAATCGTATGCCCATCGCCCACTGTGACCTTTGTACCCGGCTCTTCGCCTCTTTTGTCTGTTTTCTTTCTCCTACTGTCAAGTCCGCCCCGACAACCGAATGTAAAAAACATTACGTGTACTTGATTTTAACAGTTTTAAGTAAACAACACGGGTGGCATGACCAATAAAAATACAAGCGGGAAAGAGCTCTTGTTTTGATGCTGTACACCCTGCGTAGAATGCATCCTATTCTATTGGCTGGCTACTCAGCTAGCCAACTGTAGTGTGAGAGTCTATTCTTTTTTTTCCTGCTTATGTTACATTGTGAACAACAAATCCATGTTGGAAATATGGTGACTGCAACCCATAATGCAATGCTCCATGACATTGTTGCCTATCCTCTATTGCTAGTGTTGGAAGGCCCTCTAACCATTGTCAATGCGATGCAATAGGTACATAGGTAATATTAATAATTAATGAATACAATTAATTTTGAAAAGTTTAAATAAATAAAAAAGTGTTACACTGTTTATTAAAAAGGTATTAATACTTTTAGAAATTGATTCGTCTATTTAAGTAAATCAAAATCACTGTTTTTAACTTATGGCCTTTCTGCCCTGTCATGTGGCCTCTGTGTCCTCAAAAAAATTGCCCCACTGCTGGCCAAGTGGCCTTCCCCCTAAAATTACGACATTCCAGGCCGGTTGGAAACACAGAAATATCTTAACAGAATATTTGTGCTTTCAAGAATATATATTTAACCTGTTTTTACACAATATATTCTTCAGTGATACAGATGCAACTTGCGGAAATAAACACACATAAAATGTTTTATGCACAACCAGTCCTCTATCCCCTGGACAAAGCAGCTGCAGCAGTGGTTACACTGACCAATAAACTAACATAAGGACATTATGTTTTCTTGCCGTGCAGTCAAACAACTGTTCAGGTGATTGTGTTTTAACTATCATCTTGAGGCAAACCTTTAGTTTTGCCTTTCATCTTGCTTTACTATTTTTGACAAATTTGAATTTGTCTGTTGCACTGCCAGGTTCATGGTTTGTGTGTACAAATGCAAATGAAATAGAGAGACTTGTGGTGCATTGGCGCACATTTGTCTGACAGTCCAGAATTATGGTAGGCAGACTGGATCCGGCCGTGAGGAGAGCGAGAGAGAGAGAGAGAGAGGGCCCCCGGCAAGCTGCCCTGGCTTTGTTTACAACAAAAAGCCATTGTTTGATGTGGTCGCGCAGCCGGCTCCAAAGCTCCCGCTCCCACAGGATGTGCTCTGGGTAAAATGCCAGACGGAGGCCACTGCTGGATGACTTCGACCTCACCATACTGGGACTCTGAGCAAAGTCCTCCTGAGGCCTTTAGAGAGTTAGAGAAACATATAAAACTACAGCATTTTTGTTTTGTGTCTATAAGGGGAGAAACGTGTGAAGAATACTTGTCTATCAGTCAAGTTCAGGTGTCTTGGTTCAGGTGTCTTGGCAACAATATCAGCTATTACTATTATTTGTAGATCTATGACAGTATTCTTAATTTTCCTTTATTTCAAAGTCCTTTATATTCATCAGTTTGACTGCGTTCCACAAATGGCAGGATTGGTGACAATTTAAGCAGTGAGAGTCATAAAGTTATTAATTTCCACCATACATATCTTCTATTCCCAGTCCTCACTCCTCAGAAACATAATACATTTCTAATTTTTTTTCACTCACTGGAAGATTTCCTTCCCAGTCACGCTCTGCCTGTCGCTTCTTTTCTCTGCCAAATCATCAGCACAATCAAGCCACACGCTACCAGTTTACAGACTTCATTGTGTTTATTATATACTATTCAATCGAAACAAATGTAGGCCATGTAAAGGATGTGGCGTCAAACGAGACAACGTGCAACCATCCCCAATGCTTTATTAATGTTTCATCATGCACACTTTACTTACTGGGTTGTCCGGCTGAACGCCTAGAAAATCATAATAATAAATAGTGAGAAATCTATTTCCAACATTATTTCAACCATATTGTATGATATCGACAAATAAAAAGTACAATGTTTTTTTTAAATTGAAGTAGCACACAAATGAGGAGTAAAACATTCAGTTCACACAGGTGAAGCATGTCCAGCTTAAGCTCCATTAATGGCTTCCAGCTTTCCTTTGTATATTTCGGTTGGAAATCTTCAAATTTCTTGATCTTTGTGTACATTTTTATCAGTGAAGTGAAGAAAGGGCTTTGGTTGCATAAATATGGAAGGAAAAGTAGGGAGGTTGTCTCCTGACACGGCAATCAGGATCTGTCGTGGCACACAAGTCACAAAGGTATACTGTAACAGTAGCCGGTATATGGTGATAATCTGTGCCTAGGGCAAGACTGGGCAAGCAAAGAAACATGTGGTGGTGAGCCAAGCTCAAATCCCCTCTGACCTTACCCCCTTTCCTGCAGCCAGGATGAGATGAAAGGGAGTGCTGATGCCTCTACTGCCCCCCAGAGGGGCTGGCTTCACAGGCAGGAAGGGAAAGCATCTTCAAGGCAAATCTTCAAATATATCCCTAATAGCTTGTGTATTACATAAACTCCACTTTGGCTGATGGCGCCTGAGTTTGGATTTTGAGTTATTAAAGGTAGGTTTCAGCAGTTTAACATTATGATTTAGTGTTCTTGGACAAACAAGGGATGTAGACAGGAGGTTCAACATACTGTAAGTCCCATGTGTTTCATGCAGGATCCATTCCTTTAATTTTTCATGTTAGTGGCAGTACAGAGCGAGCACTAAACCCCTGAAAAAAGCCTACCTGTAAAGTCCTTGAGGAAACCTAAAGAAAGTGAACTGTTAAGAAATTAAGTATGTTCTGTTTTTGCTCTTAAGAAGTGATAGTTCTGGCAGAGTTGGGAAAATGTAGCACCAGCGATGATAGAGGAAATAAAAATCACTGACACAGAGACTATCCAAGTATGCCGTGGTTGTGTTTTTTTCACACAACGCACAAGTTTGTCGAGATAGTTTATGGCCAGCTGTTTCATCTTTCAGCAGTCATGGCTTAAATTAATAGACCCTTAAACACAGGCAGCTGTGAATTTTCTATACTGTGGCTTGTGGAATAACAGTTGTTATACTGATATAATGAAACATCCCTCTACAGTATGGTACAGCTGCATTGTTTCATCTCACTGAGAACAAGGCAGCAGATAGACAGCACGCTATGAAAACTCAATCAAACAATTAGATTTATTCTGTGGTGCCTTTGACGGAAGCTGCTGATCTCGCAATTTGTTTTGCATGGTTATTAAAAATATATATTGTATAAATATGAGGCCATGCTGACATCTGATTGGCATTTTGTGTGGGCGTTTAAAAAAAAAATGTGATCATTAAAAAAAAAATGTGTGAAGTCAGTATGCAAACAAAAGGGTGTGTGTTTCACAACTAACTGTCATATGTAAATGATTGATGCGCTTTTCGTTTGTTAATATCACTGACAAGAAAATATAAGCAATTTCTTTTCTTCCAGTGATATGCAGCGGCACTCTTAATACTCCTTCGTGCGCCATGATGAGTCAGGGTAAACCTATACACTGAATATAAATAAGATTGTGCCTCCAGAGCTGTGTAGTCTCCATCTGCACATCCTCTCTCAGCGGTAGCAGACTCTCCTCACTGCAGGACCAGAAATCTGGGAGTCTGAACTGTCAGTGACCCGAGCAACGAGCAGCTCCTGCTGAATCTGCTCGGTATGTGTGTGTACAATGGGCTTGTAAGCCTCACCAGGAGCCTGTTTTGCCCCATGCTGTAAGGACAGCTGCTTCTGAACTTGTCATGTCATGAAAACACCAACCATCACAAGCTTTTCACTTTCTGATCAATACACTATTGGATGCTGCACAGGTATGAGCTCCCCCCTGCATGAGCAAACAAGCTCTGGTCAACACCTTCTGCACGGTAATCAGCCTACTACATCTCTCATTATTCATTTTAGTTCCAAACTAAACATCTCAGAGATTCAGAAATATATACTGTATATTGTTCATACCTTTTTCTTATGGGATTTTCAGATCTGAAAACAACAACATGAGCACACACACAATATAACACTGAAGAATAGTTGTCCAGGGCTACTCAGACACATTCTCTTTCCCAGGTATTCCATATTTAATCATGTTCTGTGTAAATGATCCGCTTTTCCCAAATAATTTCTCTTTAACTCAGCACTCCACTCTATAAATTTCCCACACAATCTTAAACAATTGCTCTTTCTCCGGTAGGTCAGCTTTACATCATTTAGGTTAGGCTGGAATTATGTTTCTCTGATGATAAACATCTGTGCAAACATACACAAGAAGAAGGGTGTTACGGGTCAGCCGTCACCCATGCCTCCCAAATCTAGGCGTTGTGCGGACCTGCGCGTCAAGCAAGTTGATGATTCAACAGGAGGCGAGCTCAAAACAGGACTTATGTTACACTACATAAGTGTAAATAAAACTGTGCATGTTTGCCTATGTGCAGCCTGGTGAACGATAATTCCTTCATAGCTTTTTTGTTGTCTACAAGTAAAATCTTATGCCGCTGCAGAAGAAGAGGCTGCAATGAAAATTAAGTGAGCGTCATGTTTAACAACAGTGACAAACGATAGAAAATATAATGGAACGGTATTTATGTTGTTGTTATTATATTATTATGTTACGGTTACAGCCACCTTATCGCACCTCACAGATGTAATGTTTTCGTCTGCTTCAGGGAAGCTGAGGCTTCAGTGGATGTTTGCATCTTAAACTGTCAAATTTAGTCGGTTTCCATTGCACTTTGTCGCATTTTGCTTTTGTTAATACCCCGACTTTTCCACCTAAGCCAAACGTATTTTCATTTGTACAGCCTGCTCAGTGTTCCTCAGGTACATCAGTGAGCAGTTGTTTGGAAAGGCATATCTCATAATATTTGTTATGGTTACATGGTTCCAGAAAGACTCCAGTGCAACTCCAGAAAACAGTATTGTTGACCTTCAGGTCATCACAGAGCCTCTGACATGGTTGCTGGGCGTTTGTTTAGTTGTCTCCTTTTTCTCTAGGGTGGTCTCAATTCTTCCAACAATCAGAAATATAACTATAAAGATTTCTGTTCCCTGTGAACGGTTTTATTCCACATTTTGGTTGCTTGTTTTTCTCTGCGATATGCATTTCTGTGTTACTTTTGAGTATTTGTATTTATTTAAATGTTTCTGACAATGATAACAAGCCATTTCAAGGCCTCGAGCATACAATGCAGACAACAACCAACAATAATAATTGACAATAAGCCATAATAAATTAATTAAAAAAATACCAAAGCAGATAAATTAGCATAAATATTTCCCATCTGCGTCTTTCTTTGAGTGCTTAATTAGAGCTTGTCTGTAAAAAGGTAGCCACAGGTGTCACAGAACAACAATGGAGGGCATTTTGTTCAGCTAGTGACATTTCTGACACATTGTTGGGCTTGTCCGAACAGCTCATTTCTCTTGTAATATGTGTATTATCCTGCATGGGAGTATTTGACAGCTCCACTGCTTTTAAAACTGCGATTAGAATAATTACATAGGGCCGCTTTTCGGCTGAAACTTTGAATGTAGCACTAGAATTTCAATCAGGCTCATACACAGGATCATACGTCTCTGTAAAATCATAGCAGTCAGAAACTTTAGGAGAAAAAAATCACTTTCATATGAAATTTGTCTGAAGTTAAGCATCACTTTGCAGTCAGAGTTAACCAATGTCAGGCGGCTAAGAAATGCAACATAAAAAGAATTGATGATACACAAATCTCAATGGAACTGCATCTATATCAAAGCCAATGATTATGCGGGCAAAGCCTTGTCTGATTGCAATACCAGCCTGCGAGAAGATGAAAGAATAGTTTACCATGTGACGTCTACCTCTGTGCCTTTGAAAAAGCACCCCATGTGCTATAGGGGGTAGATTGCTTTCACCTTTAAGTGGTGTCAAAAATGTGAAAGAGTAACACACACAAGTAACATCTTGTGTTAACTCCCACTGGGCTGCCATGACTGCCATTTAACTAGGAGAGAATAAGCTAGGTAGGTAGCTGGATTGGCTAAAAGGACTAAATCAAACTTCGGCCTGTTACTGACAATTCCCCTGTGCACAAAAGCTAGGTTCATTATAAAAAAACTAAACACAACATTTTCTGAGTTTGCTGTGGAAGAACTTGGCTGGACAGCACAGAGCCTTGACCTCAACACCATTCAACACCTTTGGGATGAATTGACTGCACCGACTGTGAGCCAGGCCTTATTGTCCAACATCGGTATCCGACCTCACTAATGCTCTTGCGGCTGAATGAAAGCAAATCCCTGCAGCCAGCATCCAAAATCTTGTGGAAAGCCTTCCCAGAAGAGTGCAGACTGATATAGCAACAGATCAATGACCATGGTTTTGAAACAAGACGCTCGACAATTACAGTACGTATGGGTGAAATCTTTGGGTGTCCCCATACTTTTGGCCTGGTAATGTAGACGGATAAATACATAGATATACAGATAACATTAATATTTAAAAAAAAAAAAAAAAACATAATTCTTGACCCATTACGACTGGTTTTTCATTATCATATAACACAAAAAACAAAGCAGTATTTGACAGTAACAAAAACACCAGATGTGGTGTCAAAACAAGAGATGTGATCTCACCTAAACAAGCAGTTCTGCACTGTTCACAGAATGTGTGGTGAATTGTTTAGAGCGGCACATGTATTAAATTGAGAGCTTTGTGTTGAACAATCCAATTCAATACAACTTATTTTTGCGCCACTAACAGACAGAATAATATCAGTAGCACAGTTAGATGGTAGTAGTAAATGTGCCAGTGGTGGTGTAGAGAGGTTCTCGCAGCATACAAAGGGAAAGTTGTTAGTGTTCATTGGCCCGGCAGCTCTGCAGAGGCCTGAGGATAAGCCTTAAGCCAGAGCACAGCAGATAGCCAGGGGTGAGGTGAAAGCTCAGACAATACGGTTAGGCTCTGAGGCAAGCATCCTGCTGCAATGGCAGACTACACCAGATAATGTGTCACACAGCAGTATGTTGGGTGTCGCAAACAACAAGACCCTTATTCACACTGTCGGGAAGCTTCATGGAAAGAATGAGAAACTACGGAGGGAAGAGATTGAGAGGGAACGAGAAAGCAGGGCGAAGAATGAAAATCTCTTGAGTGGGATCTTAAGAGTAGGTTAGCAAAGGTGTGATGCTGCCGGCATAGAGAATAGATCTAGATTTCTTTCTGTCCTTTCCTCTGTAGGAATTGAATGGGCCTGGGCGGATAATATAATTGGTTCCAGGAGCGATGAATGATGCAGGGAGGGACTTAAACGTACTCCAAGAAACCTGACAGTACATGCCGGAGAAAGAAAGGAAAAAAGGAAAACAAAATAAATGCAAGTTGACAGGCAAAATGGGGGACAGTTAGGCTTAGTGTTATTAACATGACAAAGAGAAAAGAGCACAGTGTCTACTCCCTGCATGGAGGGTGAAGAGGTTTAAGGACAGAGCAGCAGGAGATGAGGAAGTGGCACACTGAGCTGTGTGCGTGTGTGTCTGTGTGCTTTTATCAGCCTGCGGGTGTGTGCGTGTGAATCCGTTGCTCTCCGTCTCCCTCTGTCATGCGTATGTATGTAATCATACCTCTTGCAACGCGTAGCACTTTGTCTGCTCTGATATTAATACTCTGCAACTAGAACATAACAAGGAAGGCTCGCGGAGGGTTTTCTCCACTTCTAACGACAGAAATGATTAAGCATGTTTGTTATATGCTCACACAAGGCCTAAAGTGATGTTACAGATTGAATCAGCTGCAATAGAGACAACTATCAAAGACTGATAACTCCTAAGGGGCCCTTCAGGCATGCAGGAGACTGATTACTCCTCTGCAGGGCAAGAAGTGACATCATCCTTGGCTGGAAGCTGTTAGGACGAGGACTAGAAGAGCGCATGCTTCATATACTATCTTCACATGCCTCACACACAACTGCAAGCATTAGCATGGAGACTGGTACGTGTATCTTTACGCAGTTGGATGTGCCGCTTTGCATCAGCCAACCACATCAAACAGCAGAGGACAGGGTTAATCTCTCCCCATGGTAATGCCCAGAGGTTTCTACAGATCTAGTGACATGGGCAGATGAAGCACTCTTTTACATCTTCTCTGTTCAGCTTTGAACAGACCTTAATTTGTTAATAAACAGCAAGAAAATAATTGGATGAATGTGTCTCAAGAGTTTCCTCCCAGAATTAGATTTACACGGAGCATAAAACATTACCATTATTAAATATTGCACACATTACTAAACAAAACAAGCAAGAGGATGCAACCTTTTGGTGTATTTTTTGGGGCCTTGAACTTTTTGCAAATAACAGTAGGTGAGCAGTTTTTGGAATTTAACTAAAATGTCAGGTAACACTTTATTTGCATAGTCCGCCTACAGATAGTTCATTGAGCATTTGTAACATTTCAGCTGTTTTGCTTTGTCTGTAGATGTTTAACAAATTATCTACAGATTATATGCGACAATTCATGAACATTCCCTCACCAAGATGTTTTTTTTGTACCTGAACATAAATGAACCTTAAGCACAGTGGTGTAATATCAGAAAACGGCTGTTGAATCTCAACTAATGAGCTGTT
>NW_023339796.1:10454407-10456062 GCF_004916995.1 Morone saxatilis | reverse complement strand
ACACACACACACACACCCTGGACCAATCACTGCTCTGGGAATACATGGATACACCCATCTTATTAACATATATGCTTCAGGAAAATGAGGGGTAAATGGGGGATCTTGCAAAATAGGGAATAGACAAATGATTAAATATGTAAAGAGAACAAAAATTGAAGCTAGTGAAAGATAAATTATTTATTTTATTGGTAAAGGAAAAAAAAACCTTTTTACGCTGCATTTTAATTATTTAACCACCAATATTATGCCATATGTAATTATATAATAATAATTAGATATATATTGCTGTATTCAGTCATATCTCATTTTGTCAGTTCTGGGGCTCTAAAGAAATTAAAGGATTTTGTCAAATTAAATCCAAATGTTTGTGCTACTCAATACTAGCAGAGAGTGGTCACTTGCACAGAATGACTTCTCCCCGGGTTTTCTATTGTGTTAAGTCATGTGGTGCATTCTGGATGGCTAGCTTGCCCCCATCTGTTAGAGCCTTGCAGACCCCCATCAAAATATTATGATGTTTTTAAAATCAAAATTGCATGGTTATCATCGGCTGTGACACAAACAGACGGGTAATTCATTTTGTCAATTCCTGGACCCAATTATCTGATTATGCATTATGTTTTTCCTGTCTGACTCTATTGAGTGCGCTATAGAATTAGACCCACCAACGTGTGTTATTTTCTCTCGCTGGCACACAGGACTGTCGCTTGGATTTTTCTTGCAGTGGGAATTAGCAGAAGCAGCAGGTACTTGCACACCATATTGCCCCAGACAGGAAGGTAATGTTTTCCTAACCTCTTGTTTTTAAGCACCATACAGTGTGACAAAATTCTACGGCTCTAGAAATCCACAGCAAGTGATCCACAGAAAGTAAGTAAGAACAGTAGCAGCACGGCTCCACGGTTTTGCAACAACACTGCTCAGTTTTACTTTTTGAAACTGACCTATCAATATGAATTTCATTTTATACCATAAACTAAAAAAAAACCTAGGGCTGTTTCTGCACTGATTATACAGTAGACCCCGAGTGTTACCAGACACCTATTATATGAATTATGTTACTGTGAAAAAGACATGTGGTGACAACATGCAGCGATATGGATTTTTACATAGGGTCTGCACTCATAGCCGTTAAATAGATCACCTCAGTTGTGTTAACAAGAGATGTGACACTAATATCAGTCAATTGGACGGTTTTGTTATGTTATACTTATCATGTTCCAGCTCCTTGTGGCCGAAGTGTACCTCCTTGACTTGCTAAATGATGTTAAGTGGCGTCGTGCACATTGCTGCAGAGCATCCCAACGCAGTTTACAGCACTGGCAGTGGTATATTTAAGCGCCCAAATGTTTATCCAAACACAGCACAATGGGTGGGACAAACTAGAGGGTGTGAAGTGACAAATGCATTGTGTCATTACCAGCATGACATGTAACACAGCAGTGGCACGGTGCGGTGTGAATTATACAGCAGCAAGACGTTTAAGAACGTAAGCAGGGCAGGGATTATGGCACACAGTCCTGTATCGCCTGAAACACGAGTGTCAAAAGATATTTCAGTCACAATTATTGTTGTTTTTGTTACCACTGTTTTAAAACTCCGAGTTATTATTACCTCCCTGGCTTATGATTATGTCAATCACAAAAAAGTGA
>NW_023339796.1:10447863-10454400 GCF_004916995.1 Morone saxatilis | reverse complement strand
GAAAAAATAATATTTTTGCGGATAAGCCATTAGCATTAGAGTCACGACTTTGAATGAATTAACAACAATACTGACAAAATTCCATATTGCAATATTTTTGACCTAACACCCTATCATCAATAATATGACATATCTTGGGTATGGCTATTTGTAATTTGGCACTTAGTTTGTAACAAATAAGGAAAATACATACACAATTTTATCATTTCACACTATTTAAGACCAAGGAAAGCCAATTCTAATCAAAGTCTCATATCACAATATTAGTAATATCTGTCCTCTCAGTGTTACACAATACTCAGCAACCACAAACTCCAGCCTCCAAAATGACTATAAAGTTGAATTAACACCTCTCTAAAACGGTTTCAACAAAAACTGCACATTATAACCTTCATATAAGATTTATTCAAGGGCTGTTAGATTGCATTAGCTACTATACTTGTAACTAAAATACTTAGTCTATATTTACATAATTATGGACGAGAGCAAAATCTAGCAACTGTCTGCAGTTGTAAATCAGTATGATTTTATATGAAAAAAATATGATTTTATGTCCTACAATGTTATGGTATGTTAGTGTCTTTTTTAAATTAATTAATGAATTAATATAGTGTAGATATACAGTATGTCACTGCCCTAATGAACATATTTTCACATTACCTTTGTATTGAATTGAAGCACAACTGCTATTAATGTCACAGATATGTTTTTATGGACTGTGTAACACACTGAAAGCTACAGTAGATGAACTCGAATGAATTTAGAGGCTTTAGACTGAAGTCTGTCATAAGGGCTTGAAGTGTTTAACTGTGAGAGAACAAAAGGTTATTTTGTCTATATTTGGAAGTTTTTTTTTAATAATATAAATGATAACTAGGAGACAAAGGAAGGAGGCACAGAAGAAAAAAATGAACCATCTTCTCATCTTTTTTTTCCTTCTTCTTTCTCATCAAGCAAAGGTTAACCTTCATGTGTGGCTAAAAGGAGGTTACAGCAGAAGTATGCACCATCACTGAAGAGACAATTAGGTTTATGAAGTTGGTAGAAAATTACAAAACTTTTTCCAAAAAAAAGGTCTGACATTCTTTTGGCTTCCCTGTCAATTTGCATTAGGTGTGTGATCTGTACTCTGAGCCTAACTTTGAACACAAGCTGAGAAGCAGCCTGTAACCCTGAGCGACAGGGAGCAGTATCACTGTAGCCTATATGAAGGAAGTACAAAATCTCAGATCTCACTTGTGAAAGCTTTCCTAAATTTAGGTCTAGCGGCCATCGTTCACCCTGCAATCAATTTGAAATAGTCAAGCACATCCAACCCTCTGACCAACACCTGAATGGTAAATGCTTCTTGGTGCAGTTTGCTGCCTCTACTGTAATTTGAGACAGGCAGAGAAAAGAATTCACTTGCTTTGCCAACTTTTGTGCCACTTTGCCCCCAGAATAGTGACAACAATGTAGAAACATTGACAGCAGCAGCACCAGCACCAGCAGTAGCAGCAGTTGTATTTCTAAAACAAGACAAATTAATGCTTAAAACTGCACCTGCTACTTTTACACTCCTGTGGCAGTGTTAAATTGAATCAGCATGACTGTACATTTCTGACCATGCAGAGGAATGAATGATTTTTTATTTTCCCTCCTGTGAAGAAAAAGCTCTCTCTTTATGCTAGGTTTCTCTGTATTGTTTCCGATGAATGGGATTTCCGTGGAGTTCAAGGTTTCTTGTACTTGATTCTTGGGAAAGTGGGCAAACTGCAGAAGTACATGAGGTGAAAAATAAAAAAAAATGTGTACATGTCAGACCTTTAAGCCCACGTCAGAAAAGGGATATGGTGTTTTCACATTAGCATTATAGAAAAATAAACTGTGTCTGCTGCAGAAAAAACTAAACTTACATAATTTATATACAGTATTATCCAAGTTATCAAATACGTTGTACATTACTACGCTTTTCTCTAAGAATTCTCTTTCATTACTGCACTTCATGAATCGCATACAGAAAGACTAAATAATAAGATGTACAGAGTGACTTTTGGCTCAGACATATGGCACTGGCTTGAATACAGTTCCTCTCATATAAAATTAATGTAGCTTTCGTTGGTTTATGAATTCTTCAAGGCCATGTACTACTATATGATCAACAAAAATAATCCCTACTTCACTTTCATACACTTACAAACATTGAATATATGTATATAAAATTACAGTCATCTAATTTGCACTGCTTAGTGATGTTCATTATTTCACTGTTTCCATTATTCATGTTCAGTATACCTTTATTAATAATAACACTGACTAATATCCAGTCGACTTAAAAGACTAAAAACTAATTAACTGCATTTTTGTGTATTAAAAAAATAAATTGGTTATTTACTGCAAATCATAGAAGCAGCACAAAAAGAGTAAACATTGCGTTTTTCAATCCACATTGGAAATGTAACTAAATTATCAATTAAATAATCATATTGGATATTCATAAAACAATCTTTCCAGCCTAACTGGTGTTTTGTTTTTATGCTGATTTCATGGAATATCGGCAGAAGATTGGCAGAGTTCTTGCAATTCCGGCAACAGGATGTCAAACAAAGGCAGAAGTTGAGATGGTGCTTGGCAGGAGATTCTCCATTTCTGCTGGTATTATAGACAAATTAGATACGCCGCAGGCCTACTTTTTCCCCCTATGGAAATGACCCGCATAGTGTAATTTAGGAAACATGCAGTGGACGGCATAAACGCTCCACCTCCTCTCATAATCCCTCCTGCTGAAGATTTTCAGTGCACACTGAGAGAACCGTCTGCACTCACACACGGCAATGAGGTTTCTATTCAGAGCCACTGTCACTGTGTTGTTCATTGTTTAATGGATGTTTTATTTTAATCCACTGAAGAAGACATGTTAGCACTTGAGTTGAAATGAGGCTGGCTCTGTAAAGTTTTTTTATTTCAAGCGAATTCCAAGGATAGCAGTTTTATCAAGAAATATATTACCTCTTAAATTGACTACAACTTCATTTCGTCATAATTCTAAAAAGGATAGTTTCTGATTTAAAGAAATAAGAGCAGTGAATAGAAGGAATAGATATCGCACTAAGCAGAGCTCATTATTGTGTGGGTTTTTATTTAGCAGGAGATAACTCCAGCAGGGTGGGTGCTCGGGCTAATAACTATTTCAAGTCCCAATAAAGCCCAAACATCTGATATGACTTAGGGAGCAGATAGAGACTTGGCAAGGGAGCTCGTACAAAATGCTGGAACCCTTTTGTTAGAGCCATCCTGCTACAAAATCCCCACAGACATACATAATCACCTTTCCCTCATTTTATTTATTTATGTCTTATTAATGTTTGCGGATGGCACCGATGCCAAATCACTCACTCTGCAGGCAGTGATTTACCGTATGTAAATATGGCACGAGAGCGATTTTCGCTGCCCTGCCAACATCTTCATCAATCAAAGCTTTTATTACCTGGATTTGATAATAGGGCAAATGTGGGAATAGTTTTGGTTTTTTGGCATTCATCTATGACATTTGGCTACTCTGTCTGGTCCTTTTTTAAGCAAATAAACATGTGTTTGAGTCAGTTCACTAATTACTTCAATTGCAAAATTTGGATCGAGTTAACCTTGAACATTTCTTAGCTGGAATGTACTCCAAACACTAGATTGCAAGTAAATCCTTTGCACATGGTGAGCAACACAGGCCGGTGATTTAGAACAGCACAAAGTCCTCTTTGTGATAACATTTCTTAGATCATTTTTCACACTCACAGGCTATTTATTAAGGTCATTAAATTTACTTTTAATATTTTCAGGATGCCTTAGGAGCTGCCAAGGTGTTTGGCGACATTTACTTACAATCTAGATTTAATAACAACAAATTAGGTAGTAGCAGCTTTTTTTTTTTTTTTTTTTTCAATCATTCAGCTTCAGTTAGAGTGGGATTCAGAATGTGCATTTTACCACTAGAAATACGGGTGTCAGAAAAACATAAAATTACTCATAAGTCCTTGGCAGTAATGTGTTCTATGCATCTACAAACTGTTGACGACCTTCAGCTCTATACAGACGTATTTGATTTAATTAAGGTCACCTCACATCTGTCACTACCACATCCTCCACTAACCAATCGAAATGGTGCTCCTTTGTCTCGAGAATATCTTCGAATCCATTGTAAACAGGCTCTTACATGAGCCACAGGTATCCTGCAACAGGGCACACTTGTCTTAGTGGGAGGCTGCACACACATTATCAGCCCTAATCCTCTTATTTCCTCTCTCCTTTTAAAAATTTGTCTTTCCTCTCGACCTCATCAGAGGAGGTAGTATTTCTATACTACATGCCGTCTGGCAGCTGCTGCAAGCTCTCACTTCATTTTGCGGGGGCTCCATGAACCTCAAGGTCCAGGGAAACACAAATAACACATGCTGCCGAAAATACTGAATATCTTTTTCCATGTGCTGCTCGTCTGTATTATAGGCTGAATCACAAAAAAGATCTGGCTGACGGAGAATGCTTTGAAGGTTTTAGTCATACCCAAATGTGCTGGTTTTCTTCTCATGCGCCTCGTCAAGGTTTCTCCCTTGTGCGTCTGGATCGTAGATGCTGGGAGAGGATCTGGTACAAAGAGAATTGCAGATCAACTTCAGCTTGACAGTAGATGAATACAACCAAGCACAAAGAGCGTTGCCTGCACCTCAACATAAGTAAGAAGCACATTTCATTTAGCATCCACTGAGGAGAAACTATGCTTGTACATAACAAATATTTTCAAATTCCCCTTTTGTTTTCTTGACATTATCTAAAAAAAAACAATTATACTTTGCTCTTTCTCAACTGGGACACATCGTTGTTGCCCCGCAATAATCAGGAACAGCTATGAGAATATCATTAACTGCATTACGCCATTCATGAAAGTGAATCGCTTTTACAGACAACGAATCAGAGGCGCACATGGCTGTGGTTTGCAGTACAAAGCAAGCAGACGAGGCTTTGCAGAATTAAGCGACACTGAGGGCGCTGCTGTGATTGTCCTTGCCAGGCATGATGGTTCCAGTATCTCATAAACAGACACCCCTCCTGCGCTTTTCATGCATTGGACAGCCCGCAACACTCCAGTCAGCACTGGTTCCGAGGGCAAAAAAAAAGCTCATTAATGGCCGAGATCGAGGGAGGCTAGCAGGAATCGAGCAAGTGAAAGGATTGACCACAAACAAGCAAATAACAGCACAGTACGGCATTCAGACAGAGGAACCGCATGATGTTGGAGACAAGCTTAAAATGTCTGTGTGATATTTTTTTTTATCTTCCCCAAACACAGCTGTGTCAGTTTCTGAAACTTAGATGACGATCTGAAGGCAAAACAATCTATTTTTGCCCCTTCATGTTTGCTTACACGGAAGGAAACGCGAACTGGCCTCCTTTCTCTCTCTTCTAACTAACCCATAAAATTTCCACAACTGAAACTTAAATGTTACAAGATCATCTTTTATCTTTTTGATAATATGATAAAAAAGCACAGAACAACTGGGTTTACACCTGCTATTTAGATGTTTTCTTGAATAATTCCAGGCTAAACTGCAGTAAATGATGCGTAAACACTGTAATAAGACTAAAATTATTTCATGACCATGTGTATGGATGTGATTAGACCATTAGCTCGGTGTAGCTGTAACACTCTCTTTCCCCAATCAGGTGCAGGCTGCATTAACACTGAGCAGATGTTCCTGTTAGTTCAAACCCCACATGTGTAAAATCTTGAAGTCTTGCAAGTGAATGCAACGGGCAATCTAACATTTAACAACCAGAATTTTAAGCATTATGAATCCTGAGTGTAATATTTTAAATTCTCACACTTACACATTTTGTGATAGAGTTAATAGAATTATTAAAATTAAATTAGGATGGTTAGACTCTAGAGGGAACAAGCACATGATTGTGTCATACTGACATTACAAAGCAGTTAATACATACACATAATTTATTTTGCATGTTAAAGTCACACACTCACAGATCTGTTAAAATGTGTATAATTATAAGTAATCCAGAGGGACTTTAAACAATATGTGCACAACAAATGTATCACTCATTCTTTGAAGTTAATGTTAAACAGTACAGTGGTGAAAAGTAACTAAGTACATTTACTGATGTACTGTACTTAAGTACAATTTGGAAGTACTTTACTTGAGCATTTCTATTTTCCTACTTTATACTTTTAATCCGCTGCTTAATTGACAACTTTCATTTCTAATTACTTTGCAGATTCTTAGATGCAGATTAATACAAAATATAAATTATTAAATCAGCAGTGATATTTGAGTAATTAGTTATAGTATTATTAGAGATTAAGCTACTCTGCAGTAATTGAAATTAGTCCCACCTTAATCAGCTGCCACATTAAAGCAATGCTTACACGTTAATGCATCAGTATTGTTACACATTATACATTATTCTGAAAAGGTTTATTCTGCAAAATGAGTGCCTGTACTTTTGGTACTTTAAGCATATTTTGATGCTAATACTTATGTGCTTTAACTTAAG
>NW_023339796.1:10398093-10447763 GCF_004916995.1 Morone saxatilis | reverse complement strand
TGCAGCCTTGCTCTCTCTCTGTCCCTCTCTCTCTCTCTCTCTCACACACACACACACACACACACAAATCCAGTTTATGCAACTGCCAATACAACTTACAAATTACAGTGTGTGGAATAGGATGTCACATTTCACTCCCTGTCTTTGAGGAAAAAAATAACTCCCTCTGTATTTGCCTTAGAGATGTTTTTTTTTTTTTTTAACCACTCAGTGTGAAACAGACAGATGTAAGCCCTTAATAGTAGATTTTGAGGAAAACTCTAGAAAGAGGAATTGAATAAGCAAGGAGATATGGGCAGAATTATCAAAAGTGATACAACCATCAAACGTCTAGCATTATGATAAAACTACAAGAAGTCCTAACTCAGAATTTCCATCTCTGATAGCAGCAGCTACAGCAAATGCATAGCTTTCACAGCACAAAACCCATCAGCCCATGTCACAGATGAGCTGCAGTAAAGGGAGTCTGGTCTGCTGCAAGCTGGATGTGCTTAATAAAATAGCCGCTGTGTTAGAGAAATCTAGGCCAGAGCAGTATTTCTGTTTACCACAATTTACCCTCACCGTGCACTCTGAGGGGTTTCTTGGAAAAACAGGTACAATATCCGCAAAATCCCATTCCACCCTATTAAAAAAAGTTAACATTGTTTCCCTGAGTGTCAATCTGCAGATATGCTGCCATCAATAAAATCAGTTCCCTCTCTGTCATGCTTTAATCACTCACATAAACAGTTTTTAATAAATGCAAAACTTCAATGAATCTTTCCTCTTCAGATGCTCTACGTCCCCTCTCGCCCCCATTTTCTGATGATCAACTTTTCTTTTCTCCTTCCTCTGTTGTCTTTTCTTCCTCTTCTGCCCTCTCTTGTCTATGCTGCAAATCAGTAAACTTGCTTGAAACCATTTACAAAAGGAACAAAAAATGTGATTATGTGGATTTGAATTGTCTCTTCTTCGTTTCTTTTCTGCTCCTCAGCAAATAACAGAAAACCAGAAGAAGATACCTAGTGCACAGAAGACATTACCAGGAAAATGAAGGGCCTATTTCACAGACATGGATTAAACTAATCCTGGTCTAATACAGTGAAAAAGAGAACTTTGGCTGTCTGTCTGTGAAACCAATCCTTAAATCTCATTGAATTTAAATGTCTGATTTTTTTTTCTTCATACTCAGCCATATTACACAATATGGGAGACCTATCAGTACCGCTGCCTTATTAACAGCATTGAGCTTCCATGTTGATTTACATAAACATGTTTACGACTGATTTAAGGGGCAAAAGATTTACGATGAACAATAAACTGCGATGGCCCTTGAATTTACTGCGCCTTCGGTTTGAACCTTCCACAAAATTTCAATCAAAGTAGGCCGTTTGGTTTTTTTTCTTCTCTCTCACCCTTTCCATTTGCTTAATATATTAATCTATTCCCTTTTATCCATTTCAGATTATATCAGACCTTTGCTGTATCACTGCAGTGGCGTCCTCTACAGTTAAGTGTCGCCACCGTGTGATTTCTGGCAGAAGACAGAGAATTAATCGCTAAATCATGACGTTCCTGTCCGCTGCGTGTTCTTTTTACTTTTAAGGCATTTGACTGACACTTCTACACAAGAGGGAGTTACAATGAAAGCTGCAAACAGTCGTCAAACTGTCATCTCCCTCTCACGCCTTTGCTTTTACACTGAAAATATTTCCAGGCCGCCCACAATGGCGAATGTTACAATCACGTTAATTATTAATGATTACATAATCTAAAATGCATTTTGCTGCCTAAACATAGCTGACTGTGTATATATGTGGCTAATGTTGAGTCTTGCAGTGTGTATTAAGATGTATGAGCCCTTTATAATCACTAGACATCCGGTAGTGCAGTCGATGCTACGGCACAGAATTTATCAATGATGACTGCTGTGCTGGATATGAAAAATATTTGCATTGCTGCCATTAGACTGAGCCAAGCCAGTGATTCTGAGCTCTTCTGTCCTTGACACAAGTGTTGCCTTCATGCAGCATGTCTAGGATTGTTTGATGTGAGAACATTGCCCCCTGCTGATTCCCTTTTGTACACTATCACAGGACTCCACGAGTCAGGCTGACTGACAAGACATGTGGGATGGGGGTCACTCAAATGCTACAGAGCGATCACTATTTATTTTTTTTGGTTCACTCTACTCTAATGTCACAACTCTGGTGTGAGCAGCAAATGTATCATGTTCTGGATAGGCTGTGCATATATGATTGGACTGCCGACACCAAAGCGGTTGGCGACATCACGTAGAATAAAGTTTGAGCGGTCTAAATAATTCACTCATATTCTAAATAAATATTCATTACGTAACAAAAACATACTAATTGATTCAGCGCATCCTTATTCTCACCGCTGCATTAAAGCCCCTGAAAATTCAAATCTTAAATATTTCTCTATAATGTTAAATATTCATTGCTAAATAAGCAACATTCAAAGTTCAAGTTTTTTTTGGGGGGGGAAGGTGTTAGCATTTTAAGTTTAAAGCTTGAAAACTCCGAAAATCTGTTCCATCAGGACTGTGCGGGTGTGGTTTTATCAGATTTGATTGACAGCTGCCTGACAGCAAAGGTAAACAACTCCTGAACTGTCATCACCTTTAGATTCAAACATTTCTGAATCCTGACTGATTCTAACTGAGCCCCGCTTGCTTCAAGCCAGTGAGAAGAGCACAGAGAAAATAGACAGATAATGAAACTGAATTGACACTTAAAGCGTATATATTCAAAATTCACTGCTGCTAGATGTTGCACTAAAGCACCAGCATCAATAGTAGCAAGGATCCCTACAAAGATGGACCTTCTTGTTCTAGAGTAGGATCCTTTTTGTTTCACCAGAAACAGCCGATATATATTGCTATTGCTCGCCACCAGACAAAAGTGGAAATTTTACCTCGCAGATCATCGTAACCTAAACTTCCTTGAAACAGGAGAGAAACAAAAATAAAACTCACTAAAACCATCTTTGTTACTCTTTCCACTGTTTCAACAATCACCGGTTCTGCTTTGCTCGAAATAAATCCTTCATTCACTGACGCAGATGAGAAAACAAACAGCTGTTTCAGTCGCTCGACTCAAAGCCAACAGTTTTTACATTGTGGGACTCACACGCACCAACATGCACACGAACAATGAGAGCAGCTCGGGGACCGAACACACACAGACGTCATTCTCTGCTCAGGATGATGTTACGCCACTATATCTGTACATGGCAAATAGTTGTGCTGCTATATTAATGTTCTAAATCTTATATAACCTGTCAACCTGTAGCCTGTGTCATTATTTCTGTACGTTGATTTTTAACAAAATATCAGTGTCAATCTCGCTTGCCGCCATTTTTCTGTTGCCAGTTTTTATAGATGTAGCTAAAGGTGGCTAGCTAGTTATCTATGGCACCCCAATGCTTAATCCCGTCCACAAAGTTCTAGACTGGCTATGTGTCACAGCTCACCAAGTAAACGTTTAACTTCGTAAAAATCATTAAGGTTTCAGTTTCATAGAGCAAATGTAGTGGAGGATGCCAAAATAAAAAACAAAACGGTTCTAACTTTGGAATAAAATTGTGTGTTTGTGTATATCTCCTTTCTTTATAGTAAGAAAGTGACTAAGAAAATCTGTTTGAGGGTCTTTAATGATACAAAAGAGGGAACAATAACTGACAATGAAAGCTGAACAGAGCTTGTGCTTTACTGTAAATTATGTGTGTGCAGATGGTTGCTGTCAGAGATAAAGTTCATAAGTTCAAGCATGTGTCACATTTCTAAATACCATGTGGGTCCCATCTCATCTGTCAGCCAGCGTATACTGTATTTCATGAGGAATATTTCACGTCTACTAGTGGAGTCATCCAACATAATGGTTCAAAGATTCAAAATAAACGGGGAAAAAACGCCTGGTGAGAGAAATTGGTATTCTAACAGCAGCCCTGCTTCCAACTGATGATAATCTGTATTCACACAGTCTGCCATGTCAGATGAAAGCCTTCAATTAGCACTCAATTCTATTCAGTATTTCCTATCATGCCACCACTATTTACATTCTCTGTCAGCACCCAAGGCTGCTCCCTGCCCGACAGTTGCAGGAATCACTCCTGGTGAGAATATGAGAAACCCTGCTGTGAACAAAGTGCAAAAAAACAAGTGTTTTGTAGTAATCAGAGTCATGGGCTTCTAATGCCTGACGCTCCCTACCTCGTGGCTGTAGATGTGAGGAGCCATAAGTTGAAGTGTCATCCTTTCAGTCTTAACCCCGGATGAAAAACTGAGACACCAGCGAGGAGATGAAACACCTCTGATGCTTTGATTTGCAGCTTCACGCTGGCGGGGGTCTGCACAGGCCCTCAGCGTGATGCTTGTCCCCTCACCAGGTGTTCTTAGTGAAGATGAGCCGATGATTGAATTTTGCTCTGCTACCTACATGACACCGCTGGATCCACAGTAAATGCATTCAAAACAATACAGTAGCTGCCTCCCAGTTTAATGCACTTAAATAACAGGGCAGGCACATCAGTCTGACTAAGGCTTAAGCTATAATAACATTAGCTTCGTATTTGTGTGGGTGGCATCATGCTATTATTGTGAACTGACAAGCACTGCCTTGAGAAATTCTTTTCGGAGGATAATAAAGCATCAGCAGTGGGCCTCATCTCTTGCAACTCAATAACAAAACTCATACTGAGATGCTGAGGAGCATCTCAGATCCTTTGTGTGTTTGTAAATTGGTCCATGGTGAAGATTTTCATTCAGTGTCATTATTATTAGTATTGTACTGTGGTAGTATGGGGGTCCAGGCACATAAAGGAACATATTTTCAAAGCCAAAAGCAGGTCAGTGGGAGTCCGTTTTCAATGAAAAAGAGTTAAAGGCCAGTCTGCAGAAACCCTGCTACTACTCGACCCATGTGTCTTGCTGGGTCAGCCCAATAGCACTCCAGGTCAGCGGGATTTCTGGAGGACCCCTGCTGGAGGAGGCGAATTGAAACAAAAAATTAAATCCTGTTTCGTGGAACGTGGTGCATTTTTGAAAAGATTATGTAAACACCAAAACACACTTACACACAGATGACACAGGACGAAGGGAAAACATGTAGATGTAACAATATACGAGGAACAAATGCGCAAATTAAAGCTACAACGAGGATTGATCGAATAATTGAAAAGTAAATGTACAGAAAATGAACTAACATGACTTTTTATTAGTGATTCAATGTCAGGGTCGTTTATCAATGCCAGGATGTTTTTCTCTGGTTGTGAACTGAATATGTTTTGGTTTAGGAAAAAACAAGCAATATGAAAAAAAAAATGTCATTATCGACTAATAATAAACCCAAAGATTGGTGGATAATGAAAATAATAATATGTTTTAGCCCTTATAAAAATGACTCTGATTAGGGCTGATAATGTGGTAGGAATAATCGGGCAATCATTAGGAATATATTCCAATATTGATATTTAAGGTACAATGAGGTAAACATGCTAAATCCCATATAAAATAATAAAAATGATGTTCAGATCAATAACAACTGCTATGTATGAAATTAAATCAAAACAATGACATGATAAGAGCATATTGTTCACCATCAGTCCATAAAATATAAAACACACCTCGAAAAAGCAAATACTGCAAATAGATGACCTGCTTTTCCTCTGAATTGTTTCACTGGACCTTGAAATTAGCCTCATGATTAAACCCCCCTCCAAACACACCTTTCCCCCTGAATACTCTAATGAGCCCAATGAAAGCTTAGTGCAAAACACTGAACACACTCAGATGATAAATTAACATTGAAAGAGGAAAATAAATTAAAAACTGCCATAGGAACTGACTGTGGGTTGTTTGGCTTTTTGACAACTCTCAAGTCTTTTTCTCCAGCACAGCCAAGTTTAGCTCAATACCAATGTATACCTAGCATTTTTTTCGCACTGTTTTGAAGCCCTCCTCGTCGTCTTTCACCAGTTCAACCTAACATGTTTGTTTTTTTCCACTGATATCTGCATTGTATGCTTTCGCTAATTCTACTTACTTAGCGTACATTGTTCTCGACTTTGCGCTGGGTGCTGCTGCAGCGGTGCAGACCGGCGGTCGGCGGTCGTCGGCGGCGGGCGGTGTTGCGCTCTGTGTCGCTCCCCGGACAGATTAGAGCACAGGAAGTTGTAAGCTGCTGTTTGCACCAATCAGCTGTGAGGTTACTCGCCCTGCCCAAACAATACAGAAGAAGCAGGACAGGTCGCAGGAAACACAGTATTTTATAACACACAGGTTTTATTTTTGTTTATCAATACAAATACCTTATTTTTTGTTGGGTTTTTTTGCAGTGTTTCTAAAAAAAATAAGCGACGTCGAGGCAAGTATTTTCAACCCTCGCTGAGATGAAGTGGTAGTAACGAAAGCCTTGTTAGCTACCGTTAGCAAGGTGTCAGATGCTAGCTGGGTTAGCTATTGTGCGCTATGTGATAAACCTGCAGCTACCGGGAAAAGTTGTTTTAGAGAAGCCCTTTTTGGGGTCGAGTGGCGTTATACCGATCGGCTGCTGAACGCTTTTGTGTTTTACCTGTGAGTCGACGAGGCAACCAGCCGGTAAAGTCCGATGTGTTTATCCGTTAGCAACCTTGCGTGGTTGAAATCCAAGATAGCACGACGACGTTAAATAGCCTAGCTGCTACATAAACGACAACATCCACCAAACTGGACAAAACTTTGGATTTAGTCGGTTTTAAATCGGGCTCGGCGGGTTCGCTGACCCCCCAGAAGAAGATGAAGAAGAGGAAGGAGTTAAATGCTCTGATCGGACTCGGGGACAGCAAGAGAAAGAAGACCAAGAAGGGATCCGGTCACCGACTTCTCCGAACCGAGCCGCCGGACTCAGAGTCCGATTCGAGCTCGGACGACGACGAGTTCAACAACCTGAGCAGCGGAGCCAACTTTGGGAAGTAAGTAATGAGTTAAATAACGTTTTGTGGTTTGTGTTGTTGTTGTTTTTTTCTGCTTAGTCGGTTACTTGCTGTCGTTGAATTTCCAAATACCAAGTGAAAGTAAACTGGTTAAGATGGTTAAAACAGTTTCTTCTATGTTAGTTATTATGGGTTGTTGTGGAAGATTTGTTGTGTTCTGTGTTTGTTGTTGTGGCATCTGTTGTCTGTGTGGTTTCTTTTTTCTATGTCTTGCATAGATGCCAAATAAAATAGCATCTAAACGGAAGTGTTTGTGTAAGAACAAAAAATACAGTCACCTCCCATCAACTGTGTGAATTCAGTGTATCTGCAAGGGCTGTGGTTTTAAAATATGGTTTAATTGTCTTTTATTTTGTTGTTGATGGTTTTTCTTTGTATATCACTTTATTGCCATTGTAAAGAGTATTAGCTTGTCAGCACATTGGAACCAGAGTGCTTTTATTCTTCACTCAAATGTGCTGAAGAATTACAGTGGAAAACATCTTAAATCTTAAATCAAAGATTGTGTTCTTCAGCGACATATGCTCTGAGACTGAAAGCCCATGTTCCTCTGCCCCCGGTGTACATGACCTATATTGTAGTCAGTGTAGTTGCATATATATAAATAAATATAAATACTGCCATATATATCCAGTTGCTCTTCTTCTGTGCTCAGATTAAAGCAAAAAAAGACACATCTTGCACATTAAGAAGACAGTTAGGCTTTTTTTCTGTAACTTGATGTCAGCCAAATTAGAAATAATCAATACTACATTCAGCATTGAGTGTGATTGATATGATGATATAATATTCTAGCAGCTCATATGTTGAAGCGCCAGTATTTTTCAGTAATCCTCATAATTCCCATGACAGAGCATGCAGTCTTCTGAAAATATCTTCCTCATTAATAATGGAAGAGGCCGTGCAGTTGTAATGTCTAACATTACCATGTTTCTTCTCTTTACAGAAGAAGCTACACGCAGTGCTGCAACGTGTGCTACCCCTTGTTTCTGTTCATCATACTGGCTGCCTGCGTTATGGCCTGTGCTGGACTCATATGGATGCAGATCGCTCTGAAAGAAGATCTAGATGCAATGAAAGAAAAGCTGCACAGCAGTAAGACTCACTGTCACTCATGCACGCACCTTGTGATGGTCATAAAAAGCTCACTGCACCTTGGAAACATAAACCTGTTATATCATCCATTCCTTTGTCTTTAACATATTGTAATGTGTTTGTAACAGTGGAATCCAGCCAGAAGGTGTCGTCAAGTGAAATACCGAAACTAAGTGAGGACCTGAAAAACAAGGAGAGAAAACTTGATGACATTGAAAATGGGGACAAGGGGTTGAGCAAGCTCTGGTCTAACTTAACAGAAATGAACAGAAAGGTCAGTTGTTTTCATCGCTCAGAGGTTTTGAAGCCACGTTAACGTTCACACTATCAGTACCAACAGTAACCAGAGCTCAGTGTTGGAGAATATCTAGTTTCAGTGTTGGTCTAACTAAGAATTGCTTTTCTTCAGTATACCTTTATACTATGTTATATTTTAGTTGAAGAATTACCAGCGGATTACATTAAACGCACTTTTGATACTTTACACCCTGTTAAATATCTAATACCATACAGTAGTAATACAAAAAACAAAATGATTCCAACAGTAATAGTAAACACAGACATTTTTTTCTTGGCTTTAACTTGCATACTAACGTGATGCTGCACAAACTAAGAATGCTGCAACAACAGTGTAACACCAATGCAGTAAACAAAGTCTCCTTACCTTCCAGCAATTACAAGACTAGAATACGAGCTGAGCGAGTATGCATTTGTCTTTGTGTCGCTAAAAAACAAGGTTGCATGAGAACATTTAATCATTTAATCTTACTCTCTGTTCAAGATTATTCTTATTCTGAAATAAGAGCTAGAGCTGGTAACAGACGACTTGCTGGTTGTGACAACTAAACACTGGTATCAGTTTCACATACAGTATTAAAAACAGACAACTTACTTTGTACTGCTCCTGCTGCACAACAGTTTCCCTCAGGACAAATACAGTTCTAAAGATCTTATCTTAAGTTTGCAAACAAGTAAAATATGCAGCATTTTTACTTAACAACCGCCTCTAGAATTGAAATAAATAAAAAAAGTGGCTTAATAAATTGGTAATTCTGTCTTAGAAGTATAACTGAAGGTGGTGTGTCATTTTACTCCTGTAGATCAGTTTGCTGGATTCTGCTGTAAACCATTTGAAGGCCAACTTGAAATCAGCCGCTGATTTAATCAGCCTTCCCACCACAGTTGAAGAGCTTCAAAAGGTAAAGAAAATGTATTTAAAAGAGAAATTTGGTTGAGAATCTTTTAATGTTCTATTATTTTGCACTATGTTCATAACTAACCTCTCAGAGTGTTTTTCTCTTCCAGAGTGTTGCTACAATTGGCAGCACACTAACGAGTGTGCAGCACGATGTGAAGACTATCCAGGCTGCTCTTGAAAATCAGAAGAAGGATGACGACTTGAAGCAGACAATGGTAAATTCAAGCCAGTAACATTTGAAATACTTTCTTATTTTGACAGTTGGTATGATAACATGTTCGGATTAAATAGGATATCTGGCCGTGGGAACCTAAACGCTCCAAATAGGAATCTTCATGTTTACTTTGAGATCATTGTTTAGGCTTTTCGCTTGCACGAGTCTCAGTTTTCCCTCTTTTGTTTAGATCTTTCGTTGTTTATATGTGTTTTTGTCTGTTGGCTTAATTCTAATTCTTTTATTTTATCTGGCCTTGCAGAGTAACTGTTGTGTACTTTAACATTTTATTTACACCAAGTTTGTGTACATTCACTCATCCATTTATGTCTCAGAACAGTTGTGCCTAGTGTTCAGTGTGATAAGTACTGTTTGCAGTGAGAGGCAGGATAGTCTATTAGAATAGCCTTACCTTTCAGAATGATTTTTCAAGCTGCATGCTAAACTACTGAACTGTCGATACAGCGTGTTGGGCAGCTGAAAAAAACACAGAAGAGTTTGAAGCTGTGTTCCTTCGTAAATAACATAGGGCTGCAAGCTCTAGCATTTCACTTGAGCAAAGCCGATGGATTTTTCATGAGTCAAAGTCGAGGTTGGATTTCACTTATTTTGTGTGACAGCTTGTCTTTTTTTATTTACATCTCTACGGTCAGTGCAAATGTTGCTGGCAGTTGCTTTTCTCATTCATTATTTATGTATGAATGTATGGAGAGCGTGTTTACTTAAAATGTAAAAATTGAACTTAACTGCGCCAGTGTCTAATATACTCCCTCCCAGTTCCTAGCTGCAGTGGTGTCTTAGTATATTCGTCTCACTCAGAACTGAGGCAAATCTACTTACATGCGGCCAACATGATTCTGTTGATGAAACGTCGGGTTGCTCTGCTTAACTGTGGCACGAATTCAAACAAGAACCCGTGGCGAACTTTGTCACTGCCAGATTAATTTGTTTATTTGTTTACCCAGCATGCATGGATGCTTTCACAGTTCTTGTCAGGCTTGCATTGAAAGAGTCGTTGGGTTAAGAAGGTCCTGTCATTTCTTGGAGCCTTGCATTGGCTTTTCATTCATAATACATGATACAAGTGCCAATCTATTTTGGGAGCTTAGATGCTTTAGTTTGCTGAGTAAAACTAGGTCAAAGACAACTGCGGAATATTTTTTTCCACTTTATTTTTTTTAAGCAGAATAGGATGGCAAATGAGGATAAGAAAATAATCACACTTTTACATGTTTTTATACAGTGACTTCAATAATTATATGGTCAGTGATGTATTGCGAGCTAGCTGAGATCTCCATAGTCTTTGGATTTTGAGGTACAGATGCAACCAGCTGCAATTGCCAGCTGGTTCATGACAGGCCTTTGCTTATTTGAATGGAATTAATGGTTACATCCATCCAGCTGGTGGCAGCAATTCTGATTGGCTGGTACTGTAACTGTAACTCTACCTGCTTAACCTCTCAGGAGACTGGTCTGACAGGACACAATTGATTTTCCTTATGTGCTGCTTTTGTAAGAGGAACTGGGTGCACGCAGCTCTTACTTTGGTTGAAATATCATAAAACAGCAGTTTGTTTACATTGATTTCTTTTCTTTTTCACCTTTTGTCATAGGACATAACAGACCTGAGAAAAGCTGTGAGTGAGGCGAACAAGACAGAGGAGCTGCACCATACACAGGCGGATGAGCAGATCCACATCCTCCTCTCTACAGTTGCAGATCTTCAACAGAGAGTGTCGTCATTAGAGAACGGATCAAAGCAAAGTGTGAGTCATATGAAGCACCACACTTGTGCTTTGTAAAAGTTCAGCCTTTGCGCAATTGTGATCAGCCTGTTTTTTACCTGTTTTTTTAACATCTATTTCAACCATTCTCCATTACCTTTAGCTTTTAAACTAATTAATTTCAACATCTCTGCATGCTACCTTGTTTTCATGCTGAATGGGATTTTTTTTTTTATTCAAATGAGTTGAGCTACTCCACAATCCTTCTACATACCCCAGAGCAACTGCAGAAGTAACCTAGTTGGGAATCTCTGGCCTAGAGAGTAAAAGACAGCCTATTCCAATTTTACATTTCATCTTTAATCTGCTTCACAGTCCAAGGACAATGACGCAGCAGCTCAACTGCCAACCACCAGTAAAAGTCCAGTAACTGAGGGGGTGAACGAAGCTACTACAACCAAAGCAACACCTGGGGATACACTAGGTACAGTGTAGGATAAAGCAGTATTACTACAGTGGTTTTATTTGCCTTATGTTACGTTTTAATGTTTTTTTTTTCTCCTTTATTTTCACAGAGATATCCACACCACTGACAGAGCCTCAGACAAGCAGACGTCCACGCTTCTTAACTCCAAACCGCATTAAGAGAAGTGCATGGACAGGATGCCCAAAGACTGTGATCCTGCCTGGTGTCGGTTCTCTGAAAGGTGCTTTACTACTATTCCAGAGTTGTATATCTCAGCATTCATTGAAGGAACAGTTCGAGAAAATACATGTATTTGCTTTCTTATCAAGATCTGAACTGCTCTAATGCCTGTTCAGTAAATATTTGGCTATAATATATGAAGTCTCCACTGGTTGCAAAGTGACGACGAGAGTTCCTGCTCCAAGCCAAGAAATACTTGGCACAAAAAAACAGCGTTTGTAAATTTAATCTCTTGTACTGCTAAATTAGATGCTTAAAGGCTGGATGTTTGCTCCATTTACAGTCTTTAGGCCAAAGCCTGATTTAAATGTTGAATCACTGCTGTAGCCTGACCTGCACCTCCCCAGGAATGTAACTACGCTTTGCGGATAACACGGACCACAACAATTGTGATCGCTCCGCTTAGTGTGTGTGCATTGTCTGAGAATGAGAGGCGACTCACACAAAACCCAGATGAGTTCATCATAATGCTGTTTGAGAATCCCTCTGCAAGTGTGTCCTCACACAGACAAACAGGCACATGGGGACGCTGCCTTGCAGCATGACATGCTATTGTCGGTCTTCACGAAACAAGAAAAGCACATGAAAGATTGAGGAGAGACATGGGAGAGTTTCAGTCGCCACTGTTTGAAGTACACAACGAAACTCAACACAGTGGCATAGAAACCCCACCGCCAACTAACGTTTTGGTGGTGTTATTTGCAGAGCATGTATAAATCCTCATACTATAAATATTAAAACAGCAGCTAAGCTGTAGCTCGATATTCAACAGACAGACATGAGCGTGGTATCAATTTATCTGCAAGAAAGCAAATACGTGTATTTTCAAAAATGCTGAACTATTTCTTTAAAGGCTCCAAATTGTATTGTCAATAGTATGGATATTTTAAGTTTTGCCCTCACAGACAAACTTGAATGTTTCTGAATAAAACTATGCTTTTCACAGACTTGGAAGACATCTTCCAGCAGGCAGACATTGGACGTAATTCACTTGGATTGACCTACCATGGCCTGAGTAAAGTATTTGGAACATTCACTCCCAGTGCTCGTACCATGGAGTGTTTTGACAATGACAGGGACCAGAGGTACTCTCTGATGGAGCTGAGAGCTGCTGTAGGTTTGTGAGCACATTATCACTGACAGCAGTGAACAGTATTGAATACCCAGCGGGGTCTGGGGGTTCGGAGATCCCGACCCTTTTCAGTAATTGCTGCACTTTTTGTGAACCGAATATTTATCATACTGATTGTGGAACAGTGGCGCTGGCATGCCCCCTACTCACTCCCCCCATTCCCCTGCCCATTTCAACACCTCTTTCACAAAACATGAGCTTAAATTTTAAAGTTAATCTATATGAGTACCTGTATGCAGAATATTCCGCTCTTATTTTAGCGAATTCCATGGTTAATGTGAAATAAACCGTGGAAATAGGTGTTGTGAATTATTTTGAATCCTGTTTCCCACCTTCAATTCTCTGACTTGCTGGTTTCCTGCACCTGTGTTTTTGTTTGGTTTAGTTTATTTCCAACCAATTTGTCTCCTCTTGATGTAACTTTTTTTTGTGTATTTAGCTTCTCCAGAGGCTGTAATTGTTAGTCCATTGCAGATGTCCCCACCCATTAACACAAACACCTGGTACAACTCATCTGAACCTTATTTATAGGACCTGAGATAGAATGTTATGAATGTTTACAAATGACTACTAGAAACATTTTTTGTGAGTCTTTTGTTTTTAGATGAATTCCTAACTTAAGAGCAAACAATGGGAGCATTAGAGTGAGGACTTAATGTATGCTCTAAACAAGTTTCAGATTTTTTTTTTCTGTTCTGTTTTCTTCCCCTCATTTATCTTCAGTTAGTTGCTACGTTTTGATAGGAGTCGTGTGTTTCGTCCATCTGTACATTAATCTGTATTTTTGCGGTTTTCAGTTCTACAAGTTCCGAAGGGCTATGAACACTTTGAATCATTCAGAAAGAATTTTGAAGTGGTAACTCGTGAGGCATATGTAGCAATAAGAAAATGACATAGATATTGCTTGGTAAAAGATGCAGTAGACAGAAGGCACACCTAGCTCACAATGTGTAACAGGTAGTATAAGAAGCACTGACATCACTCTTTACTTGATTCATTTTATTCCATTTTTATGGGCCTAATAACGGTGTATTTACATAACAGATTTGTCATACTCAAATATTGCTGTATTATGTAAAAAAATGTATTAAACAAATGATCTCGTGAAGGGTCGGGTTGGTAAAATTTACTTTACGGTCTTACTCTCAACCTTGTACATTTTTTAAAAATCTGTTGTGCTTTGCATGTTGCTTATAATGTAACATGAACCGATTATTTATAAACCTAACATAGTCGACTACTTGGTTTTGCAAGACAATTTGTTAGTGGAGCTCAAAATGTAACAGCTTTGGCCATCATGACATAGACTTTTGATCCATGCTGCTACTGTACATGGGGGGATTTTATGAACGTGTTTTTGTGTGAGCACCAATGAATAAAACACACAATGAAAACGGTTTGATTTGTGGTCCATCTGGTGTTTTAAGTCATGAACTGAGAAACTTTATCTTCCAGTGGCACTACACAATGTTTTACAACATGTTTTTTCACCTTCGCATCACATTTAAACCAGTCTGAAATATACAAATGATGCGGTGAAGACAAACATATTTACAGTTGCTGACAGACTTGCATACAAAAACAAGCCTCCTCTTTAGACCTGTTTTTACGGAAACTTAGGCCAGAGCCCCTTTAGCCCTCCAGTCCCGGGACAAAAGCCCCAGCAGCTCTTCTTCATCCTCCTCTTCCTCATGGCTGGCGTCTGTCTCCATATGTTCATCCTTCCTGCGCAGAGGCTTGCTCTTCACCACATCCCGCTTGTCTCTCAGCACCTCCACCCTCTTGTAGCACTCAATTTGTTCATCGATTTCATCAATCTGACGTTCAAGGCGGCCCTCCTCGTCGTCCTCCGCCACGATGGCCTCTGATTTCGTGTTCACCTGTCGGATCTCCTTTTGAAACTCTTCCCACTCCTTGTCCATTTGATCTTTGGGTGCGTCGACGTTGCGCACTTTGGCATCTCTTACGGGATCGTCGAAGAAGCCCTCCGGCAGTGCCTCGGCCGTGTTATCTTTCTTCTCTGTGCTTTTCTCCTGCACTTCTGCTTTGAGGATGGATCCTGAGTGGGAGATGGCGGGTGTGGATGGGATGGAGCTGTCAAAGAAATCGCTCGGCAGCCCTGCAGCTTCAGCCTTTTGAGGAGGGGGGTTCGCGCTTCCTGCCTGACCTTCCTCTGCCGCATCTTCTGCATCGTCGTCTTCATCATAAACTCCGGCCAACAGACTCAGACCTGCAGACTTTTGAGCGTGCACAGCTCGCTTTTCGGCGGGTTTCTGGAAGAAATCTCCTGGCAGTCCTGACGCAGACTGGCCCGCAGCCGAGGAGGGTTTGGCCTTTTTCCCGTTCACGTCGTCGTCGTCGGGCGCTTTCCTCTTTGCTGGTTGACTCTGCGGTGTTGCCGGTTGACTCTTTGCCTCCTTCAGCTCTGCAACTTTCTCTTTGTGCTGTTTACCAAGAACATGAGCTGGCCACAGCAGCTCCGACTTCACCTGCACATTGCACAGGACGCAGCTGAGATGGCCCAGACTGTTGTATTTAGCGAAAGGAGACTCGACGCGCTTCTTGTCCGTCGTTCGCCTCTGTTTCTCTCTCATCAAGCGCCGAAGTTCCTCTTGATTCACAACTTTCTTCCCCTTCTTAGAGGTCGCCATTCTTCAAAACAGCGCAGCTTGTTGGCTAGCCAGCTAGTCGCTTGCGACGAAGTGCAAGCTGCGTCCGGTAAAAGTGACGTGAAGCACGAACTCGCGTTCAGTCGGTTTTTGTGGAATAGTATCGCGAGATTTCCCGCTTCGGCAAGCTGGCTAAGTCTGTTAGCTCAGCTGGTTCATTGTGCGCCTCAGTTTTTACCGCAAAGCCACTGAATCGATACAGCTTCATACGTTTAGCCAAGAAGAAGCAGCAGCAGAAGGGCCGACGATGTAGTCGCTTCACCTCCGTGCTTATTCCTAGACGTGTGTTGATTTAGTGCGTGTGTTTTGTTATGTGTGCAGTTATTCTGTGTTTTGTGTCGCCGCACCCACCGTGTTTATTTCTTATTGTGGGGCTAGCTGGCTAACGTTTGCTGGGAGCTAACCGCGGTTGTCTCCGGAGCTGGGCAGCAGGTGTAACGTTACAGGGAGCATCCAGAGAAAAGCGTCGCTGTTGGCTTTAATTGCTAAGAAGCTCAAAATCATATTGGCGAATTTTAGTTCATCTGCTCCCAAATTTTTAGGTTTTTATGTTGTTTTTTTTGCCACATCAGTAAATCAGTGAACGTGAGCCTGGTAGTCATCATGACAGGGGAGAAGATACGCACCATGCGAAAGGACCACAACAAACCGAACAAAAATGAAGAGATAATGGACACGTACGATGAGACCTCAAACGGGACTATCCCTAACGGCACCGGTAACCATTTTAAATCCAACAAGGCTTTTCAGAAATCCGTCAAAACCTCGACACTGCAGCAGCAACAGCAGCTCAATGCAAACAACATCAACGGCAACTCGTCATCGCTCGGCACAGTCGTCAATGATAACAACAAGAACCCAATTATCCTGACGAGTGAGGACTTGGAGTTCCCTGTTCACGAGTGTGTGTTCAAGGCAGATGTGCGTCGGCTCTCCTCTCTCATCAGGACCCACAGCATCTCCCAGAAAGACGTGCATGGTAAGCTCTGTGCTGTTGCCTTAACAGTTCATTACGTTTACAGGTATGTTGTGATCAGGTTTGAACTACTGGTGTTAATATTTGCATGTACTCTTTCAGGAAACACGCCTCTTCACCTGGCTGTGATGATGGGCCACAAAGGTAAAGCTCATAAAAAGTGTTCAACTCGTTTTATTTTGATACACAGGATTAACCTAAATCAACCGAAAGCTTCTCAGAGGGTTATCTACCAGCCTTGTTTTGAGCCCAGAAAATTAAATTACACTAAATCTGATGTGCCGTGATGGTCGTGCATCTGTCATAATGTGGCTTTATGGGAGAGAGTATTTGGCATCCTCATTAAAAGCCTTTTTTTAAAGCAACTCAGTTCTCTTTGCTTTTTTTTTTTGGACTAGCCTCCATACTCTTGCTGCACTCATCATGTCTTATCTGACCTCTGCCGTGCTGGGATATTATACAGTGGGTATTATATAGTAGCAGCTAATTTATAAGGACATATATGCTTGGGTTTGCAAAGCAGAAAAGTCAGTTCGGTTATACATATAGCCCAAAATTTGCCTCACAGGGCTTTACAATCTGTAAAACACACAGCACCCTCTATTCAAAATCTCTCCAGATATGGGAAAAAAACCTTCCACGAAGCAAAAACCTCAGCAGGGAAACAAAAGGGGAGAAATGGAGGTGCAACAGAAGATGTATTCCTCTTCCAGTACAGAAGTAGTAGTTGCTGGCACTATTGTGGATACTGAACTGAATGAATGACCTTAATGTACCGAAAAATCTAAAGTTTGTCATGACATAAAGATCAGTGGTCGTAAAATAAAGATATAACCTAAAGATATATATAAAAACAACTAAACTATCCGGACTCTGTTACAAAGTTATGTTTTGGAATGGCTGCTCAAAACGTGGTGACAATATACAAAATTGACTATAATATAGACATAATCAAGTTTGTCCTTGATAATGATAAATAAATAAATAAAAATCAATGGTAAGTTTTTGTGTTTTTCTTTCAGAGTGTGCCCTCCTGCTTCTGGCCCATAACGCTCCTGTAAAGATCAAGAACGCACAGGGATGGAGCCCTCTAGCAGAAGCCATCAGCTACGGCGACAGGCAAATGAGTAAGTGTCTGCACTGCTCTGAATAGCTGTCTGCTGTCCCGGGGTTTTCATATTTGCATGTGTTTATGGAAATCTCAGCGGCGTACCTGCAATCATACACTTGTCGTTACGACATTTAGGCTGAGTGCTGCCTGTCTGACGGCTCTATGGATTCACAACAGCTCCATGATGTTTGCTTTAGTCACCATTTGTCGGTTAGAGAGTCAGTCTGACATCTGGAATGACTTTCTGCATGAATGCTTATATTGTAGCAGTGTTGGTAGATGTCAGCTTGATGGTTGTAGTCTGTTCAGGAAGTATCATATTTGGTTGAATTGCTCTGCTTCTTTGTATTGCCAACACTGATACACTGACTGATATCATGTTCTCCTAATGAAAAAGGGAAGTTGTAAGTTTTTCTCATAGTTAATGAAATACAACACAAAATCTCCAGAGTCTTTGCTTTGCAGAAACATTTACCTGTGTATACTGTTTAGAGACTTCTTGGATACCTCTGTACAAGCTTGGCTTCTCTCTGTTTTCTTTTCTACATTAAACCCAGAGTTTCTGCTGTCATATGTGGGACAGAATCAGTTGTATTGCCCACCGCTGAAATCAAGTGAAGTTGCAGAGAAAATGGCATAATAAAGAACATTTTAGTTTTTCATATCAACCGATAAATCCTAAACAGTACTACAGTATTAAGGTTAATAATGTCTACGTCACTGAGAAATTAAAATGTAATCCTTTGTCTTTTTTAGAAATTGTGGCGCAAGGCAAAGGGGGCTAAATACTGTCGGTGGTGTGAGTGTTTGAAGAACCTTTTTATGAGTCATTTAATTGTTTAAAGGCGGCTGCTGTCTGGTCGGTCCAGCTAAAAGCTAGAGGTGGAGGTTTTCTCTGAGCACTCGTCATCCAGATGGGTTGGAACGCAGCCTGAATGGGGGCTTAGTGTTAGGAAGCCCTGAGCTCCGGTCACTCCTCTGCTTATTGATGCAACTGCTTTTAGATCTGACATCCAGTGAAAAAGAGTCAAATGACATGTGAAAGGCACCAGCTAATGCCTTTGGGATGAATTCAGTGCTCTGTCCTTTTTTTTTTTTTTAGATGTGGTGTTAATTTTGCACACTTGACTAAAGATAAAAGAAAAGATAATGGCTGGGCTAAGTGTTTGGTAAAGGGTCTATATACTAAATAAATTCTCTCTGTTTTTGTGACAAAGCCAAGGTGACACATTTATGTTAGCGCTGTGTAGATAAGCTAACAGTGAACTAGCAGCATCCTGTTCTTACACAGCCTGTGATGCAGGTTGTGAGGCTCGGTAGTTTGAGAAATGACCCTCAACCTTGTTAGTATGCGCCCCGACTCTCCGTGCCTGCTGTGGCAGGCTGGCTTGGGACTGGGACCAGGAGTTTTGCTTTGAGAAGGTCACGTCATTCTTAAGGGTGAAGGGGAGGCAGGGAGGGGGCTGGGTACATTCACAGCATCAGGACATGGACAAGGACATGCAAAGAAAGGCACTGCATTATTTAGATTTCCATTTTAGGTTTAATAACGTGCAGCACACACAGCTGGCTATCAGAGTGAGACAAATGGAGAATAATTTGCGCGGCTTACAGCTTTTTATGAAACACCGCAGTCTTGTCATCAGTCATCACCTTTCACTTTTACACATGTCCACATTGCGTCAGCAGCTCGCTCCCTGGTTGTCTGTGTGTGCAATGACGAGCTGCCCGAGTGCAGCAAGTGCCTCATCAGCAGTATGTGCCTCGGTCACGTCCACTCTCAGTCCAGTGTTTCCCCCTGGTCAAGATAACCAGGACACGTCTGAGGTCCGTCCGGTATTATTCAATGGTTGCTGATCTAATGAAAATATATATATGAAAAATCAGACTTCTTTTAAAGGAGTTATAGTTGCAGCAGGGCAGTGATGCAGTAGCAGCAAAATCTGACTGAACACTTTACTAGAGCTGCAACATTTAGTCGATCAGAAAGAATCAGCTAAAACTATTTTGGTAAGTGAGTAATTTTAAAGCAAAAAATGTTTGGTGCAAGCTTCTCCAATGTAAGGATTTGCTGCATTTCTTTGTTTTATTTAATTTGAAGACTAAATATTTTAGGGTTTTTGGACTGTTGGTGGAAAAATGTTTTTCAGTGTTTTCTGACATTTTATAGACAAATCAATGAATGTAATAAAATAACGGCAGATTAATGGATAATGAAAATGATTGTTAGTTATACTTAACTGCATATCTCACAAACATGGGTGCAGACAAACACACACAACAACACTCACTTCTGGATCAGTACCATGCAGGGAATAGAGTCTGACAGATTGGAGATCAGTATACATCACATAAACAAACCCTTTTAGTATTTTTGACTCCTCATGATCGAGATATGACCGACATATGTAAAGTTGTGTACCTTTTTTAGACTGGCTATGTATTCAAAGGTGATGTAAGCAATTGGACTTCATATTTTAAGATGTGTTTAGGTGTATATTGTGTGTAACTAGTAACTGAGTTCTTTCTCACCCTCAGTCACAGCAATACTGCGGAAGTTAAAGCAGCAGTCCAGGGAGAGTGTGGAGGATAAAAGGCCAAAATTACTGAAAGCTCTCAGGGAGGTGAGAATCACACTGGCTGTCGCTGACACTTCACTGTATTTTCAACATGTCTGCAGGCTATCATTTGCATAAACGACTCTTTCCTGTCCTTGAGAATGCATATTACTTGCTGAAATGCATAATGTGAAATCTTCACTGTACAGTACTTTTCTTCTGACCCATGAAATTGTAATGTATCAGCTGAATCATTTTGAGTGCTTCTGTTTTTTCCGTAGCTTGGTGACTTTTATCTGGAGCTGCATTGGGACTTTCAGAGCTGGGGTGAGTTGTCATATTTCACACACAAAACGCTGTGTATGTGCCCTATTCTCAAACATCATAACGTGATAATGTATAAGACAAGCTTTCATTTGAAATCACTTTGCTGAGTTCTTCAAAGTTGCAGGATGGTTTAACTGTTACTTTAGGATTGTATTACAGATAAACATTTTTTTTCTTTTATTGGCAACGCAAAATCTAGATTATGAAATACTTGTTCATCAGCCACAGTTGAATTTATTCACACTCTCTTCTGTATTTTAGTGCCTTTGCTGTCCCGGATGCTGCCATCTGATGCTTGTAAAATCTACAAGCAGGGGATCAATATCAGGTAGGAAGTCGAATATTATCAAGTTTACTAGACTAAGGCTGTAGCCGTACCTATGAGAGAACCTAATTTACTGAGCAAATGGTCGTTATCCAGGTCGAGGACTTCTTTTAGATCTGAAAAGTAGGACATAAAAATCTTCACACCCTCCCTGTCCTTCCTCCTCATTTAGACTTGACACCACTCTCATAGACTTCACTGACATGAAGTGTCAGCGCGGAGATCTTAGCTTCATTTTCAACGGCGATGCTGAACCCTCCCAGTCCTTTGTGGTTCTGGACAATGAAGCCAAAGTGTACCAAAGAATACACCACGAGGTGAGTGAGTGGTATGAGCAGACCTCTGTTTCACATTGTGTCATCAGCTTTTTAGCGTGAATAGCAATGTCTAACTATCAGTGTCTTTCCCCCCAGGAGTCAGAGATGGAGACTGAAGAAGAGGTGGATATTCTGATGAGCAGTGACGTCTATTCTGCAACTCTGTCCACCAAGTCCATCACTTTCTCTCGCAGTCAGATTGGCTGGCTGTTCAGAGAGGATAAAACAGTAAGGTTTATGGGACAGACCATTACTAAAACTGAAAGTTTTAGAAAATGAGGCATAGCTAAAATATATGACATGGTAACTCCTGCAAATCCATATCTCCCAAACAAATAATGGGAATAAGGCCTGCTTGTTTAGATCAGTGGTTTGACCCTATGACCCCTTCTCCTTTCGAATATCCATCACACGTTGCATTCAATAAGTGTGTGAAAGTGAGAGTGAGTTGTGCTAGAGTGGTTTTTTACCTCCAAGATTCTTTAATTTGAACCATTTTAGTGTCTTGAAGAGTTAAGTGTCCGTTTTTTAGAAAGAAAGAAGAAATAATCAAAGACTACAGAAAGGATAAGGGAAAAAAATGTTGATGTGTGATCATCTTATTCCTTTCCTGTAAATCCTCTCACAACCTCTTGGCTGACTCCCAACCCCCTGGGTGGAAACCACTGGTTTAGAGTTCCCATATGCAAATAAAATATTTCTCAGTACGGCCTTTGCAGCACAGTCTGAGTTTGTTAAAAACAAGACGTGTGTACCTAATTGCTCTGCACAGTGGTTAATAGAATTTTAACAGAGATTTGTCTTGCTGTGAGGATGAGAGAAAAAGAGGTGCAAAGTTAGTAGAGTGCTACCCTCAGGCTGCGCCGTGGCACATTTTAAGAAATCAGCAGTATTTTTGGAAATTATTTGTTAACTCGCAGTGAAACCTCGACGTCTGGTTGTTTTCTGTTCAGGAGAGGGTTGGAAACTTCCTGGCTGACTTCTATTCAGTGAACGGTCTGATGCTGGAGTCACGGAAGCGGCGAGAACACCTCAGCGAGGAGGACATCTTGAGGAACAAAGCCATCATGGAGAGCTTGAGTAAAGGCGGCAGCATCAGTGAACAAAATTTTGAGGTGAGAGAGAAGGAAACCAGTGTTCTGGCTTCATCCATCAATGGTAAATAGCAGTGTTACCCTGAGGACTGTGAATATGCCACTGACTGATATTTTCCTGTGCCCAGCCTGCGAGAAGGCAGTCCCTCACAGCTCCAGCGCCAAACACAATTTCTTGGGAAGAGTACATCACTGCAGAGCAGGGAAAGTAAGCATCTTGTGTTTTCTACAATTTCATCAGTCTTTGTCAAAATAAAAGATTCAGAGTAGAAGTTAAATCAGGGCAGAGTTTGTGAACCATCGTGGATTATGAAAGCAATGTCTTTGTGCGTTTGTCTGTGTCTCTTCCCCCCTTCAGGCCACCTCATCTTGGAAGAGAGCTGGTGTGTAAGGAAAGCAAGAAGAACTTCAAAGCCACTGTAGCCATGAGCCAGGATTTCCCTCTAGGCATCGAGTCGTAAGTACATCCCTTCCTCCTTAGATCTATTTACAAAGTCTTCTGCACCGATTGATCCTGGGTGAATACACTCAAAGTTTTATAGAAGGGCGGCGTGGAGAAGAAATTATTCGGATCCGATAATTAGGCCAGGTAGGCACAAGGGTTTCTCTGATTGTGTGGGGGAGCCACTGATGAGATGATTGCAAATCAACTGCTCCACCATGTGACAACAAAATTACAGTGTTTGCATTATTTTTAACTCAGCTAGGCCCCCTTGTTAGCTATGCTTGGGCTGTTTGAAGAAAATTACTTATTTCTCTCTCATTTTCTATGCACTTATGTCTTACTTCAGTGGTTCTCAAGGACCCCAAAAATGATACACATCAGACCATCGACCTTTATTTGATAAGATGTAGTCTTAAGGATCCCTGTCTGATAATATTTTGTTATAAATGTTTATATTCCACATTTTGTGGGGACACCCTCAAGGACCCCTGGGGGCATCTGCAAGCTTGTGGCATTTGTCTCAGGACCTGTAGGGTTCTTGAGGGAGTTAAGAAATATATTAAATAGAGTTTTAATAGCCAATAATGCTATATTTCACAATATTGTTTTGTTTTGTACATAAACAGAAAAAGGAGATGTTTTTTTGTAGATGAAAAACTAACCTGTCAGTGCTCTCTGGTGGACAAACTATGTAATGGTGACAGTGTTTGTAAATGCCCTGAATGGCAGTTGTATTACTGCAATTTTTGGATGCTGATATATTTGCCAATAAATATGCCTGATAGTTTACCCATAGCAGACGAGCTGTATCTGGACCTGCTGCTGGTTCTGTGTGTTTTTAAGCTTTCTTTTTGTCTGATGATGAAATTAGAATTGTCAAACAAATGTATAGATAAAATGTAAATCACAATGTTACTTTAAGCTTTAACGACCACTGATTGCCTGGAGAAGAAACCGTGTGACTGTTGTACATTTCCTTATATGCAGGAAACATAAAATCAACTGCATTTTTGATCTGAGGTTTGATTTTATGCAGCCAAGAACAAGTCATGTGATCGTGTAAGGAAGAGGCATGTTACACTGAGTAGAATGCAGGATTCAAACAGGATGTGGTTTTGTTTTTGCCTGTAATGGGTTACAGGCAGTGCTTAATGTAGTAAATTGCTTTATCTCCTCTACTGAATGAACCTTAATGGAGGCAACAATAAAACCCCACCCTTTATGATAGCTAATGGTTTTTTAATTTGATTTCGTTTTTCCCTGCACATTATGTGATTTGTAATGTTAAAAATATGTTCTACTTCCTACTCCTAAAATGTTCACTTTAATGTCATTAATCACCAAAAAGAGGCCAGTGATTGTAGAGAAATTATTTTGTTTTGCTACAGAACACATTATCTAAGGCTTTAAAAAATAAATTGTACTTTACACCAGTACATCCGGTGGTTTTAAGTCTCAGCCCCTTTAGTTTTCATTCTAACTAGAAAGCCAGTGTTTGTCTGGACCCTGAGGAAAACCTCTGTTAAAAGCTGATATGTCAGGATACAAATGATTCATTTATTCCAGTGGTTTCCAACCTGGGGGTAGGGACCCAACAAGGGGTCGCAAGATCATTAACATTTCTGCTACATATTTTAAAATTATTTACTTTAATTCAACAAATTTTAATTGTTCACTAAAATGTATTCAAATGGAACAATCTCAGTGTGGTACATACATCTTTGGTTGAACTACTTGCAACTCTTAGACATACTGTAAAGTAGAAGGAGACATTGTTTCTCCCTAAAACGTCTACAAACGGTTGGAAACTCCTATTTTATTCCATACTTTGTTAATAAGTGTATAGTCCTGTTATGAAGCCTTTACTAAAGATTCTTTATTCACTGAAGATGTCAAATTGAAGTTTGACCTAATCCCCCTTTTTTTCTTGTTCAGTTTCCGGGGAGTTTGTCTGTACCTAATGGGAAATATCGGCAAAGAAAAGACTGAAAGTTTTTGAAACTGCTGACTCATTTTTCCTCTGCCTCCAGGTTACTAAACGTGTTGGAAGTCATAGCCCCGTTCAAGCACTTCAACAAACTCAGAGAGTTTGTTCAGATGAAACTTCCGCCTGGGTTTCCAGTCAAACTCGGTATGTGTGTCGACCTACCACCGTGTACCTGTGAGTGGGTGAGCTTGAGAGGAACCATCACAAATATAACATGTTTCTTCTTCTTTTTTTCTCGTTTTCCCCCTCGCAGACATCCCCGTCTTCCCCACGATCACAGCAACTGTCACATTTCAGGAATTCCGCTACGACGAATTTGAGGAGTCTATTTTCTTCATCCCTGCCGAATACAAAGAAGATCCCAGTCGCTTTCCCGACCTCTGACCTGTTAAACACATCTGACACAAACAGGAAATGACCAGCAAGCTTATATGTTAGGGAGGTGGGAAACAAAAATGAGGAATCCTGTATTGTTTTATTCATAAGAAAAAGAAAAAAAAAAAGGGAACTGGTCAGTTATTGTTCATTTTGCTGATGGATCCAAAGCAAACCAATGCAAACAGATGTTACAGAGCGCCATCTCACCTATAGATGCATATCGGCAGTGGTTTTTTTGTGAAATGAGTGATAGCTTTCAGTGTACTCGCCGTTCACCACCTGAGCAGTTTAAGCTGTTGCTCTGTGCTGCTGTTCTTTCCTGTGAAAGCTGTCAGAAGACAAAGTCTGGACTCTTCATCATCACTATTTTAATATCTTCTCCTCTCCAAGGACTGATTACTGAATTCTCATTCTTGAAACTGCACTGACACCATCATCTGTAAATAATTCACGTCTCATCTGTAATTCATAACAAAAGGAATCACAAATATAGCTATATCCTCAAACTGAGCTTAATATTCATTTATAAATGATGTACTATATATATATATATATACTCAATGGAGTAAACACTGTGTAGCAATACATTTCCAGTACTTAAGAATGTTTTTAACCAGCTGGGAGAAGGTTTAGCATAAAAACACATTCTTAACAGTTCGATATCCAAGCCTTTTCCCCTGTGCAGGAGGCTGTCTCCTGTGTTTTCAGGTTCGCTCATGTTACCTCTCGGCTGTCTCCATGTTTGTCGTGATAGTATGGATTCTGTGCTCAGTGTGAGTGAATAATTGTACTGTATCAAGGGTTTGTTGTATGTACGTCTGTGTGTGGGAGAACCCAGATGGGATATCAGGTAAACTGTTCTTAGTTTAATACTGCACTGATATTAAATATATTTAAGGCATGCTATGGCTGTGTTGGCCTACTGGATTACATGCATCTTTAAGATATATTCTCTGAACGTTTGTTACATTACCTGCAGACTTAATGGTATTTAGATAAAAGGAAACACTGAAAATTGTAACACTAACACTTTGAAACACCTTTTAGTGCTTATAAAATCTCTCCTTGATGGTAGTCTGCGCATATTTTTCATTTTTGTTTTCTTCAGTGGAAGGAGAGTGAACTAAGCTGTGAAGTTGATGTTCCACAACTGTCCAGATGGGAAAATTATCTGATCCATTGAGTTGTCTCTGGCTTCAGCTAATATGTACTGCAACCATACCTACTTCACATCCCTTTAAATAAAGCACCAGCATCATGTTTCAACAGACTGTGCAAGTATAATAAAAATGCAGTATTGTATATGAGGCTTTCAAATAAGGGTGGGTGTTAGTCATTTGTCAAGTCACATATTTTGCTATACCAGCATGTCACTAATGTATTTCTGGGAACAAACAGGACTGCTTTGGGGCAATATAGGATTTTATATATGATTTTTGCATGTGATGGTACTTTAATTTCAGTTTTTGCTAGTTTAGCCAAAAACATAAATCTGGTTTAAGGGCTACTGCTAATGATTATTTAAATTTTTGATAAATCTGCCAATTGTCCTGATTGTTAGACTATAACAAATCAAAAAATGCCTATGAAAACCTCCGAGAGCCCTGGGAAATGTCTTGTTTTCTCCGACCAACAGTGCAAAACCTGAAGATATTCAGTTTACTCTTAATTAAGATGAGGACAATTTTACATTTGAGAAGCTGGAATCATCAAATCTTTTAGCTTGAAAATTACAATTATAAAATAGATATAAAATGACTAATCATATCACTCAAGCTCCCATCCGCTGATTGGGTTCATCAACTATTTCTCAATAGTTTTTTTCTTGAAAATGTATAATTGTGATGTAAAATTAAGTACAGTTACTGTAACTGAAGGTTTTATCCACATGAACCCGCCCCTCCTTCCAAATGCCATGCAGAACCATAAAGTAAAAGTCTTTGTTCTCCAAATAGGCTTTATTATAAAAGAAATCCTTGATAAAACAAACTCATTAACAGTTCCAAGAAGGTGGGGAAGATGCCTGAGCAACACACCACAACGCTAAACAAACGTAAAGATTCAATATGTGAGGAAGTAACAAAACCTGACAACACAAGCTCAAGAAAAGCAAAACAAGCCTACTTCCAGTTTTAAACCGATTACATGTGTAGAGGGCACAGGGGTACTTTAAAGCAATGTGACAATGTCTTTGGGCAAAACTGACAATTCTGCATTGTATATTTGCAAAGAGTAAACCACTTCTGTGCAGAAAATCTATATAATTCACTTCACATTTTAGATTTACCCCAGTGGGGGGAAAAAAACTCACAGCCAAAACGGAGGGATAATGTGGGACAAAGCAGGACGGAGGACTTAGTCGCTGACATCCATGTCCTCTTCGTGGTGATCGTCTGCTCCGTTAACTTTGGCCTGCTTCACAGACCTCGCAGTGCCGTTACCTTCCACAGACTGGGGAGACAAAGCAGAGTCATCAGAATCCTTCCTGTCCTCTCGCTCCTTCTCGCTGTCATAGCCTTGTTCCTCTTCATCATAATCCCTGGTGATCTGTGAAAGGAAACCAATGGATGTGCCATTTTAAAGCATAAAGCATAAACACCCCCCTGAGTCTGGTTTACGTCAGAAAAAGCAAAGCTCCCAGTGTGTAGGAATGAAGACTGCGTGTCAAATATACTATACCAACCTTGACATCTCCTTTCTCACCATCTGACTTCCTCTCTCGCTCTCGTTCTTTGTCTTTACTTTTCTTTTTCTTGCTGGTGGAGCGTTCATGTTCCTCGCGACTGCGCTCTTTTTCTATCTTGCGGTCCCAGTCCCTTACCTTATCCTTTTTCTTGTCCTTCTTGTGTCTGTAAAGGGAAGAGAGGAAAAGTCTTGTCCTGGATGTACCCACACAAAGGATATTTGGTTTATTTGGTCTGGAACAGTTATAAATTATTTTTATGACAGTGTCGTATGTATCCTGACTGAACTGGTAAATTATTGATTGGACTGTTTTACTGCCCTGATACCAAATTATTTGCATAAATACAAAAGTTGCTTTTAAGATTTCTTACTGGACGGATTTAATGTTGATGCTAAAATCACACAGTTACTATGACAAAATCCTGTAGTTGGTCCACTTTGCCTTCACACCACAAACTGCACCAGGTTTCACACCAACCTTCGAGGAGATGGAGACTTGGAAATTTTTCTTCTAGGAGATTTTTTAGGGGATCGGCTTCCGCTTCGACTTCTCTTGCGTCTCCTGTTTCGAAGAACAGGACAAAAAGAACTTAGAAAACTGAAAATAGATATAGCGTATAAAAGTTTGTATACATTTTCACATGTAACCTTTGCTGTACTCACCGGCTCCCGCTGCGCGACCTCCTGGCTGTGCTGTAGCTTTTCGGTGGTGTTTTGGATTTTCTTCTTCCCGAATCATCTTTCTTTCTGTCTCTATAGATAAATCTTATGTAAGACCTCAGACAGGCTCAATTCCATCTTTAACAATCATGGTGATAAAGCAGGCTCAACAGTTAACCCACCTGGATCTGCTTCGAGATCGCCTGCTTCGGTCTCTGGAGTGGGTGCGTTTCCTGCGCGGACTTTTGGAGCGTCTCCTGTTTCTGGAGTTCGACCGTCGCTTTGATCTGCTCCTAGTTCGCCTGCAACCATTAAGACCATTTCACTTTATTCTCAAAACACAAAAAGCTTCTCCATCTCAACTCTTCATATTATTAACGTAGGTTATCTATCTATCTACCTGTGTCTTGACCGTGATCTGGACCTTCTCCTTCTGGACCTGGACCTTGTCCGGGACTGAGCTCGCCCCTTTTTGTTCTCCTTATCTGCAGAACAGAAAAACAGACATTGCTTAGTATTGTCAAGGTTTTCTCTTGTCAATTTACAAAGGCTCTTTTCACAAGGCAAAAACTAGGAAAATAACAACTTACTTCCAGGTTCAATAGCAGCAGAAATGAGCGACTGGGCCTCTCTGACTCTCTTCATGGCCTCTTCGATTTCTTTATTTGATGCGTCAGCCTTCAGGCTCGCACTCAGGTTTAAGCCCGCAGCCAAAGGATTCAATCTAAACAAAGGAATATTAATTAGTTGACTCATCATTTCTACAAATACACCGACACGTCTATTTTTTTTACTCTGCAATTTAAAACTGCCTCCAGGCACAATTTACAGAGGACTTCTCAAGGAGCGTCTTTATAATGACTTACTTTGGATCTGTCATGAACTTTAACAGCTGATCAGCCGCCTGTAAAAAAAACAGCAGGAAGAACGTTTGTCAGACATACTGCATATCTAACTTCACAAGTTTTATAAGTCAGTGTCATTCAAGCAAACCTCTCACCTGGGGATTCATATTGGCTCCTGGGAATCCAAATGCAGCCATTGCATCCATGTTCGGAGCTCCAAAAGGGTTTCCCATCTGGAATGAAAACAAACACGTTGGTTGTGCCTGCCTATTGTTGTATTGACCTTCATTATTCACCCACCTATTGAAATCATTTTTCTGATTGCTTAAAAGAAACTCAAATTACACCAAAACGACACTGAGGTGAGACTGTTAAGAGAATTAACTTTAAAGCTAACATGAGCAACAAGTTCTTTAAGTGCTCAGACACAAATGCCATTAGAACATCTGGAATTTACATGACAAACTGAGCAAACTCCATGTTCTGATGAAGATCATGCCATATGATCCAAAGCTGCAGAACTGCTACCAAATGGACTTTGAGGTGAAATTGTTTCATCAACTAAAATAACGGAAGTTTCTCTATGGTCCAATATACTCTTGGTCAGAATAACAACACATACAAATGTCTGGTAGAAATGCAGCCACACTGTGTTCACATCACATTTACAAATTGTATAAAACAGACAACAGCAAATTTACGTTTGAATCATTTTCTGTAAGGTCCTGCAGTAGCTGATGGATGATGATAGATGTTCCCATAGTCAGAGAATTTGTACTAAACAGCGCATTTCTTACAGCTGGATTGGAGATGGGATTGGGCGTCGGAAGAAGTCCTCCTCCTGGCAGAATTCCTGCAACAGCGTTTGCTGGCGCCAACAGTGATAAAGCTTTCGCCTCATCTGGAATAGATCCTACAGGAAAATGAAAACAGGCATTAGGAGAGAACTTCACACACATAAACTACAGAGAAGACATTTTGGAAAAGGCAAAGAAAAAAAGTCTTCACACTGCATTTCTCCAAATTAGGTTCAACAAAATGGTTACCTTACAGATCAGAGAAGAGTTCCCTTAATTCAACATAATCATTGCAGTGACATAACTAATGCTGGAATATATCACACTACTCCAATGAACACTGCCAAGAATATATCACCTGAACGTGTTTTTTAAGTCATGAACCAAACGTTAGCAAGCACAGCTGCTTCTCCAGTTGGGTGTGCCCTCAATTTTCATTTAGACGTTTACTGAAACAAGCGACTCACGTTGGCGGCTTCGCTACTAAAAGCACACAGAGAAAAATCGAGATACACACAACAGAGAGAATTTTAGGGATTTGGCAAGAACACTATACAAGCTATCAGTGTCTACTTACCAAAAACACAAACGTCAGATATACTCAATGACAATAGCAGAATTCAGGGTGGGTAGCGTACCTGCTGTACATCATTATTCTAGTATCCTTACCTGCCACCGCATCAATTAACCAAACCAAAGCAGCAAACCTGGTTTGATTAATCTGCGCTACCAATGAAAAGAATATTTTTTATTTTCTTTATTTGCAATATGCCCTTGATTTTATTTTTAAAATGGCCCAAATTAACAAAAAAAACACCGTATAATCATCACACAGTAAATCCAGCCCAAAAACAACTCTTTCACAAAAATACATGACCTTAATACGAACACACAACAATGACAACATTGAAATAAAAAAAGCAGACTGAAGAGAAATTGCTGCAGGAGACAAAACTGTTGGATGGTATTTTCAGCAGGGCCTGGTATACAGGACTGGCTGAGCCAGGAAAAAGAACTGTAAAACACAACAACAAAAGAAGACCACTGTTAAAGAGAATATATTTTACTAACATTGTGTCATGTCAGGTGGGCATCTAAGACAACTTACGATGAGATTTAGTATGACTATTATGTAAGACAACCAATCACTGACTAGTTTTCTCTCTGTTAAGTCCCAAAATTAGCTGCTCACATATGGTTAAGTATGTCTGTGCAGTGTCTTCTGTAATCATTCACCCCCAGCATCTTCGTAGAATTTTTTTGCCACCATACCAAAATAAATGCTTTTGAAAGCTTTTTCTTCCGAGACTTAATTTACATCGTTTTCTCGGATAGGGCTGGTGAGATTCAATGTTTTGGTTTTTGTCAACCAATCCCATGAAAATACCAACACCAACAATGTGGTAGTCCATCTCTCAATACTTTCTACTTCTATACCTTGTTAGGGACTATTTTCAGTGGCGGATTAATACACATTAGGTATGCTAGCTAATATTACCTGGTGCAGGACGATGCCTGTGTTAGTGCCTGCATTCATTATAATGGACAAACATGTCATCTAGTGCACAGGTCACTCACTGATGTACTTTTAATGGTCTTTTGGTCTTCGTGGGATTTGTTAACAAAAAATAATAAAGAATACTGCCAGCCTTAACCATTAGGGAGATGCTGTAGCCATGAAATGAATGGCTAAGCAGCGTTCAAAAGTGTTGCAAAACAATGCAAAATGACCACTGTTTCAGGGTATGTCCACGATATCTGACCTTTATACTCTAAACCACCTAGAAAAGATAAATTAGACAGAAGGAAAGAGAAAGAGAAGGCAGAGAAAGAAAGAGGACACAAAAAGAGTGGGGTGGGGACTTGAATGCTTGCTGGCCTTTGAAAATGCCTATAATCCCCTGTTGGCAGGCAGAGGACCACTTTCAGCCATCAACGAGGGGGCTGCTTTTGCCTTCTTCACTACAAAAATCACATACACACACACACATACACACACACAAATAACAGAGAGAAGTTTAACAGGGGAAAGTCCAATATGGGGGAGAAAAATAAAATGCATATGGTTAAGAGTTTAAACAACTTGACTTTTGAATTTTGAGGTGTCTGCGGCGCCTGCAGTTTGGGAGTATTCAACTCCTACTCTGTAAAGCAGATTTTGGTATACTGCACTTTCTAAATACAGGACAAATGGTTGTTGTAGGCAGAGACATACAGCATGATATATATTTCCCCAAAGACATAAAATCCAGTTTTATTAAGAAATTATCATTGTGGTGGTAAAACAGGTATGGGAGGTGCTACCACAGTATACCAAGAATCTGCTGCTTTAAGAACATCTTATAGACAACAGGAGGGAACGGCATTACCAGTATCATTCAAATTATCTCATAAAGCTCACATAAACAGGCCAAGGTGAGTGGACTTGTGCAATTCACAAATGGGATAAATGAAATCCTTTTTTTTTTTTTTTACTCTTTTACATTTTCACTATTCAAGAGTTATGCCATTCAATCAACACTGACCACTCATACAAGAGAATAACGATGAGACAAACCTTCAGCAAACGGGACCACGATCAACGCTCTGTCCACAAACACGGTGTTAGTCAGATGCTGAGACACTCCGACAGACTCTGGCTCCTGGAACTTCACAAAGCAAACCCGCGATGTCATCGGCATCGGGGAGTCACTGTTGAGGAAGTCAAAATATTACCATTATTATTGCAAAAGTGCAATCTTTCAGTGCATCTTTGGTCTTTTTGGCCCAGTCTTTGTTTGGATATTTGGTGTTGAGGTGAACTAAAGGTAATGGAAAGAAATCAAGTTACGTAATATTGTGATACTTGGATTAGGTTACTGACTACGTTTAATAACAGGTTATTACCCTCCCAACCCTGCCACGGACATTACGCAAGGTTTGAGTCCCATCCATGATTCCCATAAACATCAAGGCCAGGATCAGTGCTGTTAGCTGGTTTCTCACTTTTAGATTTTGTAATCTTATCAATGTTTTTAGTTAAAAGTTAAAAAAATCATGATAGTAAGGGGAAATTATGAGATATTAGGTAAAAACTGTGACATTGTATGGCAAAATAGAAATCTGTCAGAAGTCAAACTTTTGTCTTTCTTATGATGGCGTTAGTAATGACATATTCATATTTTGAGTATTTTGTCTATCATCCTTTGTTATGATGTATGATGATTCAACCAAAACACTACATTAATGTTACAACCCAAAATAACATAAGAAATTACATATTCGTTACCCCACTTAATATTTTAACTTCATTACTTGCTAACTTTACAGTGTAAAGAAACATTAGTGAAACCTCAGTTGGTGTTTGTTGGTATAATATAATAATATAACGTAAACATATTATGTAACTTACTGGTATTTAAGGCCTACGTTAACGTTACGTTTCTGTTCTGCTAAGGTAACGTTAGTTATCAAAAAAACAAAAACACACACACAGTTAACCAGTGGCACTGATGTTAACCAGTAAATCACCAGCTAGTCAACTCACTCTGGTGGAAATAACTTCATTTCTTCGATGGTTCCCAAAAACCCGAACAGTGTTCTCATCTGCTCCGATGTTGTGCTTGGTGACACGTTCGTCACCTGGACCACCTTCGTGCTGTAATTCATTTTCCCCCGATTAAACCCCGTTTGGACAACAACAACAACGCGCCGTTAACAACTCAGTTAAACATTAAAGAGACAGTTATCCAGCGGGTATTAAAGCAGCTACTGTGCAGGTTAGCGAGCGAGTAACATCAACAGGCTGTAGCTTTACGCCGCCATATTGTCATCGTCGAACCAAGTGCGCATGCGTGTAGTTGCGCCGTTCACGATGCTGGAAGAGTTCACTTCTTCTTCTACGCACAAAATGATGTGTTATTGCTCCGTCGTTTAACTAGTTCCACAGTTTTTAACGTTTGAACGTCATTCACACTTAAAAACACTGTAGACTATGACATTATTACTTATATTATTTTATTACTGCTTAGCACAGTCACTGTTTGACTATTTAATACTCTACTTGCATTATATATTGCACAATATATATATATTATATTATATTTTCCCATCCCTGTTGTAACCTGTGCAATATTCTGTAGCAATAACATATGTATGAAAGCTGTATATAGTGTACATACAACTCTTATTCTATTTTTTGTTGTGTCTTTTTGTCTTGTGTTCTTTTTCTATTGTTTTTTTTATTTAATGTGTATTTTTCTTGTCTGTTGTGTTTTATCTGAAGCTGAAGCAAGTGGATTTCACTAGTGTGGGATCAATAAACTCTATCTTATCCTATCTTATCTTATCTTTATCTTATTCAGATATTTGGATAACTGTCATAAATTCCCAAATATTCAACGTTTTTCAGGGAATTTAGGGAATTAATGAGTAGACATAATGTTCACATTTGACACATTTTAGGTGGATTATGAGTTAGTATGGTTTTGTCAAACAGTATAAACATTGTTTTCCAGACTGACTGAAAGTATTTGCAGTATATTGATATTGATATTGATATTAGTTTTTTTCAGAGATATTTTTATTTATTTTTTAATTTTTGTTTTCAGTTTAGTTTAGTTTCAGTAGATTTCCAGAGTGGGTTTGCTCGTTTAGTTTTTATCAGTTTCAGTATTAGTCTTTTTACGAAAGTATTTGTCAGGGCCAAGATTTAAGAAATTCAGAATAGGAATTACAATACAAACACATTTAGTATTCAATAACTGACACTTTCTTTCTTATTAATAGATTATCATAAAAAAGCCTGGGCCTGTTTTATATTGCTGATTAAAGTCAGTCCACGTGTTGGCTGGAGGAGCCACATCACAACTCCACTGACAAAACAGCTTCTGGTGAAACTCTCTCTACTAATGGTGTTTTTTCCCAGGAGAAACAATGCAGCGTTTGTCTTCAGGCTACGTCGAACATAATCCCTATACCTGGATTATAGTTGCACCGAGACAAGCAAGTTAAGGCATTTTGTGTTCAGACCAAAGAACCACTGGCCCCATTTCTTCCAATTAGCATTGTGTGTAACGGTCATATTGTTCCAGATCCTCTAATAATAGCAGGGAAGCTTTATTGTTATTGTTTCACAATGATTCTGATCCCCTACTATTTTATTAAAATAGAAAACACTATTTAATCTAAAATAACATTGTTGTTATTGTTTTATTGTGAGTGATGTACTAAGAGGTTGGCGAATTAAGGCTTAATCCAGATTTTTTTCTATAAATTCACACCTCTAGAAATCAAAAAGTGTGCCACTAACACTCATGTAACCAAGGCTGTCAATTCGTCAAATGTTGATCACACATAGTCTGAATTACTGAATTCAAATCCACATCCACTTCTTTTGACTTCCTTTATGCTGTTTTGTAGCCCTATGCATTGTATCAATGCTACTGCACTTATTGTGACTCAGCATAACTACTTAAAGCATAAATTAAAGCACAAAATCTGACCAACTGATACAACTGAAAAAAAATCACATGCACTATTGCGACACACTTGCCAGTTCTTAAATATTCCCTGCTATAAATCCGGTTTCAGAGGGGTGGCCGTTGAGTCAGTCAGCAGAGGATATTGGCACAATGGGATTCTTGTTCACAGTGCGACATGATTGGCCAGGCAAAGGTTTACAGTGCAGATTGCAGTGACCATGAGGGGGACTAGATGAATAAATACCGCAAATCCCCAGGGAGACCAGAGACTTCCACTCCAGAAGTGACCTGAGGTTTTCTTAAGTTTGCTTTGTGTGGTGCCACAACAAGAAGGAAACATGGCCAGCCGGTGAGTTTATGATAAATTATAACTATTTCAAATATAGTTTTATCTTATATTGATAAACAAAAGGTAACAAGTGGGGGCGGCATATTTTGCAAACTATCTACTACTAACTTTTTCATAAATTGCAATTTTCCATAATTTTGTCTAGACACTTCTTACACAGTGACTTAAATGGCCAGTGAGTCTGCAGCTGATAAAGCTCCTGAAGGATTTCAAAGCACATGCTGAACTCTTAGACCAAGAACTGCATGACCATGTCAGAAATACAAGTTTTTAAAGACTTAAACTAACCAACTTCATATATTTAACTTGTTGGAAATGTAATTTACTTGGCTGCCAATGTGGATGTCTTCACTTCTTGATCACAGATTTGAACATCCAGCTGGTAGCTACAAAAAGATTTTTGAGACATGTGAGGATCTGTCTGAGCCTCTTCCCGCAACCGTCACAGGTTTGTTTGCATCTTTCAGACAGAAATAGACTGCAGGCCAATACTTCTTTCACAGTCTAATTGCAGAGAAAACACAACCTGCATCCAAAGTAGGATCTGAAACCATTTTTACAAACCGATACATTCCAAAACAATCTCTGATTTGTGTTTGTTATGTTGTTGTTTCACAGGTAGGATTCCTTCATTTCTGAAGGGAAGTCTTCTCCGTTTGGGACCTGGACTTTTTGAGGTTGGAGATGAACCTTTCTATCACCTCTTTGATGGCCAGGCCCTCATGCACAAATTTGACTTCAAGAACGGCCAGGTCACCTACTACCGAAAGTAAGACCATCAGGATAATACCAGTGTTTATTCATTATTTCAGGATATATACGTTAATGGCATGTAGCAAAAATCAATCTGTAGAGAAACTCGAGAATGAGTGCACATCAAGTCTCCATCTAATTGTTGTATGTTGTTGTTACTGTTGCATTGTAAAGGCTGTGCAAACACCATTAAATCATATTGTATCTAGCAAGGTTCAGTTCTCTGCAAGTTTATTTTTCTCATGCTTATACTGAGTGAGGTAGGGTTTTAGTTATAGAGATGAAAAACTTAAAAACCTTTGCTGCCGACACATAGCTGTATTAATATAATGTTAACACGTTTATTTAATAGGTAGCCTTTTGGGGATAGAATTCTCAAAATATTAAACAATGAATCTCAATTAAGCATTTTTTGTTTTTTAAAATGGATGTTTAATGTTTTGGTTTTCTCTTCCACTATTTCCTCCTTTTAGGTTTATCCTGACAGATGCATACGTGAGAGCCATCACAGAGAAGCGTGTTGTGATCACTGAGTTCGGCACCTGTGCATACCCTGATCCCTGCAAAAATATTTTCTCCAGGTGGGTTGCATGCTGAATGAACTGAAAATGTACTTAAAAATTGACAAACTCCTCCAGCAAATTTTCTTTTAGCTTTCTTTCTGTATTACACTGCTTACTCTTAACATGACCATTACCTTTTTACAATGTTTTTATATGACATGCAATCTTTTTTTGCAGGTTTTTCTCTTACTTCAAGGGCGTTGAGGTCACAGACAACTGCCTGGTGAATGTTTACCCTGTTGGTGAGGATTATTATGCTGTAACTGAAACCAACTACATCACTAAAGTGAACACTGATACCTTGGAGACACTGAAGAAGGTACGTCAATACAAATGTGTCAAAGAATTTAAAGTGTAAAAAATGTATCTTTATATCACGTTATTTCACAGAGCACAGTAAAATGTCTTATTTTCTATCCAGGTTGATATGTGCAACTATGTGAACATTAATGGAGTGACAGCCCACCCTCATATTGAGAAAGATGGTACAGTGTATAACATTGGAAACTGCATGGGGAAAGGAGCAACATTGGCCTACAACATTGTCAAGACCCCACCCACACAGAAAGGTTCGTTTTAGCGCTGGCAACAAAAACACACAGGCACTTCAACAGCAGTGACCTCACCTCAAACTCATTTTTTGAAACCAGAATATTCTCGTGAATGATTCAGGGTTAAATGGTGTGACCCTACTAAAAACCTTGAAAAATGTCTTATAAAATTAACATTAACATCATAATTAGGAATTACACTATGAACTTGACGCCTTTTTTATATATCACAAACTTTTTTCTTAGATAAGTCTGATCCCATTGAGAAGTCCAAGGTGGTGGTGCAGTTCCCCAGTGCCGAGAGGTTCAAGCCCTCCTATGTGCACAGGTGTGTGTATGTATGTGTGTGTGTGTGACCCTAGCACACAGGATTTGTGTCAATAATCCATTTTGTGCATGTTGTCATCGAACGTCCATGTTTTGACAATCTCCCTTTAACTAACTCCAGCTTCGGCATGTCGGAAAACTACTTTGTGTTTGTGGAGACCCCCGTGAAAATCAACCTGCTGAAATTCCTGAGTGCTTGGAGCATCCGAGGCTCCAACTACATGGACTGTTTCGAGTCCAATGAGAGCCAAGGAGTAAGAACTCGGAGCAGATCGATATCTTTGAAGATTTTAAGTGTTCTAACCCCCAGTATTATTATTATCTCTGCCCTTGAAATCTCATGATATCTATTCTGATGTATGTTTTATAGACCTTGTTTCACATTGCCAAGAAAGACCCAGGCGAGTACATTGATCTCAAGTTCAAGGGTGCACCCATTGGCATGTTTCATCACATCAACACCTATGAGGACCAAGGCTTCATTGTTGTTGACCTCTGTTCATGGAAAGGGTAAGGGAAAGCTAAATGATAGACTTCTGTTGAAACCTTCCTGTAGGCCTATATCTTATGGAAACCCTAATTTATTTTTTCTTATGATCATAAAAGACAAACTCAAGGTGTTTTTATCTTCAAAAACAGGTTTTTTTAAATTCACCCGTGAAAACAGGGGATTTATTTTTTTCAAAGTCAAGTTTAAAATAGTTTTTCCTGCAAAAACAGGAGAAAAAAAATGTTTTTGTCACCTGTGAAAACAAACCAAAAAAATGATTATGAGAAAAAAAACTAATTCACTTGCCTTACAGAGCTTCTGTAATATCTTTTGTTCGGAGATACTGTTGTTCATTATTTGTTCATTTGTGCAGTTTTGAGTTTGTGTACAACTACCTCTGGTTGGCCAACCTGAGAGCCAACTGGGAAGAGGTGAAAAAGGCGGCCATGATGGCCCCACAGCCAGAAGTCCGCAGATATGTTATTCCCCTGGAGGTCCACAAGGTGAGTCCCCTGTTTCCCTCAAACTGCGAATTGCCACCTATAAATGTAAAGTCCCGTGTTTTGTGCTCACATCTCTTTGCTGACTTGACGTAGGAGGAGCAGGGGAAGAACCTTGTTAGCCTGCCGTACACCACAGCCACAGCGACAATGCACGCTGATGGGATGATCTGGCTGGAGCCGGAGGTGCTGTTCTCTGGGCCTCGCCAAGGTGCAAACACATTTCATTGAGCCATGGTGGATGCATTAATCTTTAATATATACTGGAAATATCGTCATTATGTAACCATTTTAATGTTGTTTTTGTAGCCTTTGAGTTCCCTCAGATCAACTATAAGAGGTTTGGAGGGAAGAACTACACCTATGCCTACGGCCTGGGTCTCAATCATTTCATACCAGACAGGGTAAGTTAGCAAAATACCTCAAATTGTAAGTGAGTTTGTAAAACAAGCTTTTTCCATTACTGGTTTTGTCTTTACTCGTGTGTAGATCTGCAAGTTGAATGTGAAGACCAAGGAGACCTGGGTATGGCAGGAACCAGACTCCTACCCCTCAGAGCCCTTGTTTGTTCAGACTCCTGATGGGGTGGATGAGGATGATGGTATGTCAACAGCAATATAAACAAGATATATTTAATCTGACACCAACTAGGATAGGAATTGTTTTATGGGAATGTGATGCTGTGCCTTCAGGAGTGCTTCTGACCATCGTGGCGGCTCCCGGCTCCCAGAGACCAGGATACCTCCTCATCCTCAACGCCAAGGATCTGTCTGAGGTCGCCAGGGCAGAAGTGGACTGCACCATTCCTGTCACCTTTCATGGGATGTACAAAGCCTAATGAGGCTTTTCTCAGGTTGTCAGTAGTAGTCGGCCATTACTGGGTTATCAATTGCCACTTAAATAATGACTAAATGTATCATCACGCCAAGAAGAAATAAAGCTTTATCAGCCAAAATGGTGGTATGTTCTAATCTGCAGACGACAAATTCAAATATTATGTGAATTTACGTGCCTTTTAGTGTAGTTGCCATGTCCTACCCTGAATGTACTTGGATTTCTAACCCTGAATTGTTAAAGAAAATATGGATCTGTTCACATGCTGTGAATATTTAAATAATAAATTTGACAAAATCAAAACCTGTTTGTTTAGTATTCTTCTGTTACGTGGTAGACTGAGTAAATCATTTGTGAAACTGGATATTTATGGCTTTGTTATTTACTTCTGAATCCCTGCCAGCTAGGCTTGGGGGTTAAAATAAACAAGTAGGTATTTCTCTTGATATATTATAGATCATTTGACACAACAAATAATCCTTCAGTTTAAAATTCTTGAGATATTTGTAGATTTAAAATGTTGCCACACAAAAACATAGACACAAGTGACCTTTCCATGTCTATCCTTATTGTGTAGCTCAATGTTGACTGAATCAGATCTCAGATCTTGCAGCACTGCAAAGCTGATTATCTGCGTCACGGCTTAATCTGAAGAAAGAAAGAAAGAAAGGAAGAAAGGAAGAAAAAAAGAAAGGGCATGTTGCAATTAATAATTCTCTTTAAGTGCATAAAGATGGCAGTGTGGCCCTTGTACACAATGTCATGATCCCACAGTTCATTATATGAAAGATTCAAAGGCATACCTTTGGAATGAATGGATCTTTTGTGGACGGGCTGAGGTGAGAATTTACCTTCTGTTTTTGTAATTCAAATTTCACTCTGTTTGTGCGTCACATATAAAACACTTTACTCACAGGTTTCTTCCTCAGCTGATGCAAGCAGAGGAAACAAAGCATCAAACATTACTAATATGGCTTGGATCAGTCGAACAGAGAGCCCCGATTATGTAGTCACGTTTTCCACCTCACTGCCAGATTTAAGGATTGTATTAATGAAAGGCTCAAAGGGATATTTTGCAATCATGCATTCTGTAATCTCTCATTTTGGTCATCATAGGGGCACAAATCCAGTCCACTTCGTCATCGTAGAGTAGAGCAGAGTGACGGCCTTTTCTTAATTAAACACTAAACAAACTGTTTTTTTCCTGTTTATTTATTTATTTATTTTTTTTTACATGACGGCTTTCTAGCCTTCCAAAAAAAAGAAATGAAACAAGATTACAGGAAATATTAATTTTCTGAATAAACTTAAGCTGAAAAACACAGCAAAGGAAAAGCTTAATGGAAAACTTGATATCTCAGCTGTAACTATCACACCATAAAAGAAGTCTCTCACACAATTCATTTGGAACAGAGGTCTGCCAATCAGGCGTAAACCAGTGTAAAAGTCATATACTTACTGTCCTAAATACACAGCGGATTTTACATAAATGTAACAAATTATGTAAAGGTAGTAGATAAAACGCAGCGAACTGAAAAAAAGACACTATTACCAAACAATGAACTACTGCTACAGTGAATGGAAGTAAAGCAACAAAACATCAATTATAGTGTAATAAAACAAATAATGTGACATATAATAAAGAAAGTGACTAATGTGGATTCAAAATAAACTGTTTCAAGTTTATCTTAAATTTGGTTTCTTTTCTTTCTTTAAAAGGAACAGTTTGACATTTTAGGAAATGCACTTATTCACTTTCTTGCCAAGAGGTGAGAAGATTGATACAGCTGTAATGTCTGTTTAACGCTAGACAAGGGAGGCAATTGGCTTAGCTTCGCATAAAGCAGGGGGAAACTGCTAGCCTGTTTGTGTACAAAGAAAAAACACATCGGCCTACAAGCACCTCTACAGTTACTCAACACGTTATATCTCATGTGTTTTATCTGTACATAAATGGGAGTCACATGCTGGTAGAATTAACTGTGGAACTCCACATAAAACCACAAAACATACTGAGCTTTAGAGGTGCTTGTAGGCATTTGTTTGAGCTGTGGAGCTATGCTAGCCATTTCCCCCCAGCTTAGTCTTTATGCTGAGTTTATCACCTCCTGGCTCCAGCTCCGTACTTAACGCACAGAATCAGACTGGTGTCAGTCTTCTCATTTAACTCCTGGCAACAATATTTCCCAAAATATTGAACGACTCCTTTTAAACCGGAGCAAACCTCTGTTCCTTCACTTACACACAAAACACACAAGAATCAAAAATCAAGCAGAACAAAGCGGAGGCTCACACTACTGAATCACAGATTTCATGAAATACATCTTCAGGCTTACTTCAACATGAACGTGATAAGTGACTACTGACAGCTTTGAAAATATCTTTATCAGCTATATAACTTTTGCATCTCAGGAAATAAAGGAATGAAGTATTGATAGTGCAAGGTTATAAGGTACATATATTAATATATTGTTTAGATACTGTCCTATAAGTAAAGTGCAAATCTCTGGATCAGATGAAACGTGTGTGCAAGCATTTCTAATTTTTGACTGACTGATCCACCTGCCCATGCACAAATGAGCCCTTTACATTGGCTGCCAGCTACTTTACAGACCGTCGGGTGAAAAAATGATGTTACACAACATCTTTTTCCCTTTCAACTCTAAGCGTTTTCTAATCACGTCAAATATTACGTAGCCATGATCTTCTTTAGGTGTACTTTTTGGGCGATTTCTGTTAAGTGTCTACATAATTGTTTTGTAAACCCGACTACCTGGAGAGGAATTTCTTCTTTATTAACGAACACCAACAGTGTAAACTTCAGCTGTGCATTCCCGTATCTCCAAAGTACAGGGCCATTTTAATGTGTGAGCATGTTTAGGAGATCAATATGTTGAGGAACTCTTTGCTTACTGTTGCCACAGAAAACCTTTCTAGCAACACCTCGGAGCATTTTGGTCAATAATCTGTTATGTAATTATCCATTTTAAAGACTAACTGGGAATGAAGGTGAACTGTTGTCAGTCTGTGAGAAACTCCACTGAGTCCGGCTCAAGTGGAAATCCACAGTCATCAAACAGCCCAAACTGCACGCACACACAAACACAAACACACCGCCCCACGTGCTCACAGCCAGCAGCAAAACTGGACGCTGCTTCAGCATGACAAACGGACACAAACACAATCATGCAGGGTCGTCTGGAAACGGTTTCTTACTAATATGTGTTAACTGATGTTTTAAGACCAGCTTATTTAGACCTGGGGGTGTGGAAGGCCAACATTAGGTAAGTATTTTCGGAACTTTTCAAAGTGCAAGAAAACAGCGGACACATTTTTAGCGCCTCTCAATCTATAAGAGGGCAGGTGTTGGTGTGTGATTGGGGTTGGGGGCGTGTCTGATCTAAGCCTGGAGGGGGAGGGGGGAAACATCAGTTGGTCTCGTAGGTGGAGAGCAGGGCAGCATCCACGGGCTCCATGCAGGAGGGGCAGGTGAAGGATCTCATCAGCCAGTCGTCTATACAGTCCATGTGGTAGATGTGCATACACGGCAGGAACCGGATGGGGTCCCCGTATACAAAGTCCAGCATACAGATCACACATCTGAAAACAGATCAAATAAAGAGCTTAAATACATACCAGCATGAAGGCGCTAGTGTGACGTGAGGCTACCAATCATCGAGGACTTAAGTTATAATATCTTTAGATGACTTTCAGGTCTTAAAAGATGCATTACAGGAATGTAGAACTGGAATGATTCATCGATTACTGTAGTTCAGCCATAAAAAGAGTAGCAACAACTCTGATCATCGACTAATCATTTAATGTTTAATCATTAACAACTATTCTCTGGTTCCACCTTCTCAAGTGTGAGAATTTGTTGATTTTCTGTTTTCATATCAATTCAGTGGAAATCATATTATATATGTGATTTTTTTTTATTTCACATCAATTAATCTTAAAGCTCCAGTGTGTAGGATTTAGTGGCAGCTAGTGGTGTAATTGCACATTGCGGCAGTGTGTCTCTCCACTCCACCATCCACGGTGGCCTGCGAAATGCACGAAAGAATGAAAAAAAGTGTCTTAAAATAGTACAAAATTACAATTTCCATGGGCCTGAGGCGACGTCTCCAAATGACCTTTGTTTGACCAACAGCCCAAAACCGATATTAAAAAAACACATCCTAATATTTAGCAATAATAATAAGCCAATGTTAGCATCTCTGCTTGATAACTGACTTTCAAGTCAAGACAATTTTATTTATATAGCCCCCCCCAACAAAAGATATCACTAATTTGCTTTATATGGTTTTAGATGTACAATGTATGACACCCTCAATTCAGACAATTATCAAAATTGTTGGTTAATTTAGAAAATTGATGAATCCAGTTATATCTTCAGCACAAGTCAAATGAAACAATTACAGATTCACTTGCATTATATAACTATATTCCTAATGACTTTTCCCCCCCATGGATCATATCATCCATACTTATTTGAGACTAAACATTTGTCACATTTAAAAAAGTGCCATATTACGGATACAGGTGATACAGATCAGTTAAGATCGCTCAGCTCTGGTGACCTGCAACCTTTCCCTCTGTGTAAACACCACATGCAAAAATGCTCACTCTCTGATCTTCTTCTCCGAGCCGTCTTGCCCTCCATCATAGACACCCTTAGGGAGGTGCTGGATGAGGCCGATGCGCTGAGCTATGCGGATCTGTTCCTCCTCTGTCAGCTGGGTGGCCAGACGGGCCTGACTAGGCGTGGGATGGTACATGGGCATGTGAGCCTGCTCCTGGTAGCAGACAAAGAAACACCAAAATGTTACACACACAAAAAAATCCTCTTATGTCAGCTCACTTTGTCTACACAAAGTGGTCCGACTGGTCGGGCTGTGTGCAGGAATAAAGTGGGAAATAAAGCAGCTGTCTGGTGTGTTAGTGAGAATACCTCTAAAAACCAGTTTGTTTACTCAGTTACACTGTTGACTACTGCACTGGTGGCAGACTTATGAACAGGCCACACATGAAACAGGGGGTTACAGGCGTAGGACCTACTGTGTTTTAACATTTACGCCTTTAACTGGGATTATAATTGTGAATAAACACCCTGGAAGTTTAGTGTTAGCAGTCTTTCACCTGGTACGGCGGCGGCGGCTCCAGGTCCGGATCTGTCCCGTCACCGAAACTCGCCCTGTCTGACTGGGATTCATGGAGCAAAGAGATGTCGTCTGATGTCGGAGACTTGAGACAGTTGCCCATGTCTTCGTGTCTCCAGTCCTAACCCTGCCCGACGTTTAAAAAACCCGATGTTTGTCGCTAAAGTTGCTCTCGGTTGCTAATGTTAGTTTTGTCTTTCTAATACCCCCACAAACCTTTTAATCGTGCAGTTTAATCACTCACTACCAGAGACACCACGCACCGTCATTATACGACACACACAGAGGTTACAGCAGAGCGTCCACACTAGTTTCTCTTCATGTTTACACGGACCAACCTGGAAAACAAAACAAAGAACTCCCTGCTAACGACAGCTAGCAGCCGAGCTAGCTACTCTTTCGCTAGCCAGCTGGGCGACTTCCTTCCTAAGTATCGCTCATTCCTCTGGAGGAGTCACCGTTTCTGCCAAATGTCTACTTCAGCAGCAACCGTGGCTGTGACACTGAGTGGTGTGAGTGTCGGGCTGCAGCGACATTTCCGCCGTTTAACTTCGCGAGTAACATTAAACACTTTACTTCCTTGCTAGCTTTTTCTTCAACGGGAGGACATGTTAATCGTCCGTTGGATATGACGTGCAGGTGTAATTCTGCGCGGTGATTGGATGGTTTTGGTTTTTACGTCACTCCGAGAGAGCGTCAAAGTCCCGCCCCTTTCAATGACAAACCAACTACATAAAAACAAGTGTAAAAGAAGAATGACAGTGTGATAATGACTGTTTATTGATACGTTAATTCACTGATGAATTAACAAATAGGTATTTGAAATGATAAAATGTATGTAAAAATGGGTTACATGGTAACAAAGTTATTGAAGATATACAGTAAATTGGAATACGACTTGGTTATTACCACACAAAAGTATATTCAAGATGGGTTGAGACGTGCATTTAAAAATCCTGCACAGCATACATATCCCCTACTATATTTACTTTTTTTTTTTATTTAATGCTATTTGGAAAAAGGATTAATGCTATTTGGAAAAAGGAGCCAGAATCTCTCACTTACCTTTTCTTTAGTTGTATTTTTATTACAAGTTTTATCTTTTAAAAATGTTATACTGTGTTTTGAATGTAATACCTGTAGATTACCTTGTATGTGGCTCTATTATATATTTAATTATATGTCTTTCATTTATTGAAACTACTATATTTTTCCTTTTCTTTACAGTCGAGTGACTAACTGCCCTGGGAATCAGTTACATCAAACAAAAAATCCCGAGAAGATGTGGTTTGTTGTTTTTGTAAATTAAATGTGTCTGTTCAAGAGGATATTTTCATTGCAATGACCCAAATATTTTCTGTAAATGTTACTATATTGATTTATAAATGTTTTTCTAAACAAATGTTAAATTTAGAGAAGAATACATGTCTGCTATTTCCTTTGAGATGTTACAGTTTTTGCTAAACGCTGCTAAATTACATTAAATGCCCTGCACACCCACACAGCTGTTTTCACTTATTCTTGCTGATCTGGCTGGCTCGCTTTCACACTGTCGCGTCTCACTGGGACCCTTGAACAGAATGGAAACCATCGTTAATGTTATTAGTAACACCTGTGCTTTTCTTACTATGACAAGTCAAATCGTCTGCTGGGAAAAAGGCCACAGTCTGTACGCTCCCACACAGTTATAGAGGTCTAATCAGACACAATAAGGGAAAACACCTCTGTGGGTGAACCGTTGGTGTGAAGGGCCTTTAATAAGTAAATGTCTACACAATTATATTTTACAGTTGTATGATTTTAAATTCTTTTGGGTTCTTTTCTTGCTCTTTAATGTTATTTTTCTTTTCAAATAAGCTGTAGTACCTTCGAACTCTTTTGTTTCACTCTATTGATAAAAACCCCTTTCCAAGACACTCTCTGCATGCACCAATATAGTATTACTACTTAATGTATAATATATAGAAAAAATGTGCCAGGTAATCAGTAAGATAAAGAGAGACTATCTTCAAAACCCATCATCAGACAGAGACTTGTGTTAACAACGTATAAACACAATATGCCACCATGACACAAGTGTGATCAATGTTAACAACCAATAAGTTCAGTAAATCAAGAAAATACATTAAAAAACAACAAACAACACAAACTGTGCAAATGCATTTAGCCTTCAAGGTCTCACTGAGGCTCCAGGCTCTATATAAAAAAGATATCCAATAACAGTGGCAACTTGAGGACACCTTTATTTGTATATACAGCTATTGTACACATAAAAACCCACAAAGTATTTGCATTCCAGAAACTTATGATACAAATCTCCATGTTTTTGGTTAAGTGAGTTTCACAGAATTGGCCTTCTTCAGGCAAATAAAACAAAAACACAAACCTTAAAATGAAAATTTCCAAAGATTCCTTTACCTTTAAAGCTCATCAGCTGATACTGTTTATTATCTTTTACTCTAAATGTTTACAAACAGCATAATTTCTCTGTACATTATTAGTAAGTAATAGAGTAATGTTAATTTGTGAAGCAAATGTGTCATGGTGTGTCTACAGTGTTTCTACAGTCATCGTCTGCAACGGTTCGTACAATATTCACAAGGAAGAAAAAGGTGAAAATAGATGAAAGATCATTTTGTTTTCTTATCAGTTCATGGTGAAATTACACACCCAACAATTCTCAAAATCAAAAGTTAAATATAACTGTTGGACAATTCTCATTTAAAGGGTGTAGACTGGTAAAAAATAAGAAGGCTGTTTTGACTGTTTTGTCTTAATTAAGAAATTTTAAAGGTTTGGAGGCATGATTTAACAATAACGCAGGGTGAAATAACAAATAAGCATCTTTTTCTATATTATTCTATTACTGTATTCGTATCTCACAACTTATTATGTTCCACACCAAAAAGAAAAATGACGGGGAAAATCAGGCAGTTTTTCCCCCTGCATTCATTCATACTGTAAAAAAATCCAGCATTATTGAGTGTTACTTATTAGTATCCACATTGTCTGGTAAAGTATCAGATCGCCTCTTCGTGATGGCTTCCTGTATTGATCTGGTCTAATAAATGGCAATGGTGTGATGATCACAATGTATTTACAAAACAATTAGTCTATAAGAAAATGTAGTTACATATTCACACACCCCACAGATAAATACTGTTAAGAGCAACACTGAATCATTTAGAAACATCTTCAGAAATGAAAATACCTATCGACACAAATGACATAATTTGATCCATTCATTTATTTTCTGCATCCCGCAACTATTTGAGATGTATTATTACTCTCTATCATCAAGTACAAGTCAGGAAATAGACCTTATTTATTGTCAGTGTTCTGTGTGAATTAGCAACTACAGTTTCAGGAAGTATTGTTCTTTTTTCGATTTGGGTTCACATTTTACCAAACATCCAGAGGGCTCACGGACTTGAAGCACTGATGCAAAAAGAGTCAAAATGACTTTGACTCTGCACACTGTCCTACAAAGTCCAAACACCTCTCTGGGATTCCCCCTCCTGCCTCACGCTGTGCCTCCTGTCCCTAGCACCTGTCGTCCTCCTCTGTGTCACTGAGAGGATCACAGCCTGCAACAGAGGCTGTCTGCGCCAGGCGCTTCCGAAAATGTCCGTTGGGGACCTGCCAGCCAGTCCGCAAGCGCGGGCGGGCAGAGCTGATGGTGTTTGAGCGTCCCAGGCTGCAGGCCACAGCCGCCTCGAAGGTCAACGTCTCCATTGGACCGGAGGGGTCTGGGCTGTGGTCGTCCTCTTGGGAGGCCAGGAACGGCTCTGAGGGGTAGCGTCGAGGTGGGGACGGGTGTCGGCCCGCCTCGCTCCCCCTTTCGCCTGCAACCCCCTCTTGGGTCTCCCAGGTGGGCTTGCCCCGCCTCATGGTGTCTGGGCTGCCTTGTTCATCCTCGTCTTCGCCGACGGAGGGGTGTGTGCGACACACGAGTGGGGAGTAGGAGATGTGGGGGCGAGAGTGGGTCGGGGTCTGTGATGAAGGTCGTTGGCCGCTGGGGGTGCTGGACTCTGAGGTGGAGGGCACCGGACTATCCGAGCTGTTGCCCTGGAGACGAGAATAAACAAGAAATTATACAAACAGTCACTTTATTGTCTTTTCCAGATCATCTGGCAGCTTAAACAAAAATTAAAGGGGCATTCCAGCAATTTAACGTCATATTTCCACAAAGTTGTGAGGCTTGACGCATTAAAAAGAGAGATCAAACTGCCAGCTAAGGTTTTAAACTCCTGCCCTCAGTTTATAACACAAGCTCTCTGTTATAAAGGTCCAGACACAAGCCGAGATGACAAGCCTGATGAACTTCAAGTGTAAATGAGAGGAGTGCACCATTAATTTATCTCTAAACTGACAATATTAAGGTTAAATATGAAAATTAAATATAAAGTTTTATATGTATTAGCTAGACAAACAAGATGCAGCCAATCCCCCCCCCCCCCC
>NW_023339796.1:10397707-10397993 GCF_004916995.1 Morone saxatilis | reverse complement strand
ATTTATTATTATATATATAAAATATTTTTTCTGGTTCATTTTAATTCTGTTGTCCACATACATGATTTTCAGCAAGTTATAAATAAAAACAAAGAACATTTGTTATACAAGGCTTTTGTCTAATCACTTTAGACATCTTTGTCACAACATTTGCTGTGTTGTGACATATATCATTATCAGAAAAAATATTCTTATTAATATCTTACAATAAAAGAATGTGACCAGGCTGCAAAAACAAATACTTGGAGGGAATGATGTACGTGTTTGACACTAGAAGAATGTTTTC
>NW_023339796.1:10367942-10397662 GCF_004916995.1 Morone saxatilis | reverse complement strand
AATCTGATTTTAAGGGGCGGGGCAAGTGGCATGGTAGTTAGGAAGCCATCCTGGTCCAGTATGCAACTTATGGGAGTGTGATGTAGAAACCTGAAGCTAGCAGTCAACATACACTGAGACTAGAGAATAGACTGAGAATGTCTTAATACGTGTCTGGAGGGGATCTTTAAAGTGTGTTTGTTCCCCCCGGACCTACCTGTTTATCTTGAGTGTGTGCTCTCTCTGCACTAGAGGATCGTGAGGGTTGCAAGCTTCTTTCCTCTGAGTTACAACGAGACGCGTTTGGAGACAGGAGGTGACAGCGCTCCTTAGACCGGCCACGCTCCCTGTCACCCTGCTGCCAGTGCTCAGACCGAGAAACTAATGGGAAGACATTCAGGAGAGGACAGCATAAAATGACAGACAAAGAGAAAAAAACAATGTAACAACAATATTTTGTTCCTCAAAATGTAATGCTAAATATAAAGATATCTAGAAGAGTGAATAAGGCACACATATTTCCCTCTTACTGGCAATGTCAACCAGAATATAATATTAATATTTCTCAGTAGCAGTATGGCAAGCATCTCTCCACCACAATAATGTGCCATGGGAATTAACGCAATATCATAAAGATGCTCTGTCTTTGCAGTTTTAAGATGCCCAAAGCTAATAATTACCTCTATTGGTCGTTTCCCTTATTTTAACACCAGTAATGGAAATAAAATGAATGCTTCAGATTGGATGCACACAAACTGATGTGATAGGAGTAGGTGAGCAGGACTAACCTGCAGCCTTGTAGCTCTTGTGACGAGGTCGATAAACTCGCTCAGGACTCTTCTCTTCCTGCCAAAGACCATTAACCCGCTGATCCGCAACAGTGGATGCTGAACGCTTCAGTGAGCCACTTGCAACCTCCGTCTGCTTTTTATGTGAAAACACACACAAACAAAACAGACAGACATGCAAGCACAAGGTACACAAACAAAGAAAACATTAAAGATACTGTAATTATAGATTATTTTATTCAGAAGCAAGTGGACTATTGCAGAGAGGTTTAAAAAAAATGTCATGCTTTAGTCAGTGCAAAAAACATCCTAATAGACTTGTTAGGTTTAGTTTCCTCTATTCTGGAGATGTAAGAGATCAAGGTAAGAAGGCGAAGCATCAGCATTCAAAGATCACATCCCTTCTTAACAATTCTTTGAGCCTTAATCAGACTCCCAAAGAAGCAAAAACAAGCAACAACTCTAGTCATTTAAACTTCTCAGCTTCTCGTGCACGTAAGGAACAAGGCATCTTGGCATTAGAGCCCATGCAGCCACTGACGTCCTCAGGATCCAGCACAGAGGCCGTGTCATGGAAGATGTGTGTACCTGCGACTCTACAGCCAGACGGGGCATGGAAGAGGCCCGCACACACAGGCCCCTTCCTAGCGGAAGCTCCAGTGGGGCTTCAATCCCCCTACTGCACTCGCCCACCTAGGTGAGTACAAAAACAAGAGAGGGGGGCAAGGAGAGACAGAGCACCAATCAGGCTCGTCCCCGCCAGGACTGCCTCTATATGTATACGGAGGTCCAGTTCAGGTGAGAGGAGGGCAGACAAGATATTTCATCACTGAGGGTCATCTATCATAGCCATCACCATCGCCATCCAATCAGAAGCCATTCCAGCCAATAATGGACAGATTAACTAGCAACAGGAAAACTGACTTCAAGGAGGAGATAGAAACGGTGTGAGGTTGAATAAGAGGAGCAAAGAGTGGAGAAGAAGAGCAAGAATAGACAAGAAACAAAACAGGTCACAGGGATAGATGGAATCCATTTTTAAGCTTGGAAGTACATTCAGACATGCATGTTCAGTCTCTTAATAGCTACACAAACAGAGCCACACAACATCTGTCTAGGGGCCGAACACATTCCTCTACAAGAACAAATGTGTGGGTATTTCAGAATAATTTTATATCATTCATCTAGCAGGCAACGCAGACCAGTAAAACCAGACAGTATAGACACAGCAAAACATCGACAGTTTGACAATCTGCCTCTGCTGTTCCAACCTCCACAGCACTAAAAGGACAGGAGCACAGAGAGCAGCGATGTCGTGCTCTGCAAGGCACTGGGAAAAGTCAGAGCAACGTCATTCATTAAAACATGTTTAACACTGTTTTTCATGGGGTTAAACATTTTTATAAATGTTCAGTGTGAAAATCGATGCTCTAAGACAGTGGTTCGAACCTGGAGGTGGGAAACCCACTGAGGGATCACATGATAACTGTAAAGGGCAACACACATCACGCCGAAATACACTCAATGGTCAATTTTGAGGATTCTTTTATAATGAAATACTGTTATTATAAAGCTGTTATTTAAGCAGCTGCTGGTGTTTTATTGTTCTGATTGTGGTGTGGTGTGTTTTATGAGAGATCATGTCTGTGAGTGTGTAATGTTGGATAACTAAAGTGCACCACAGTATTTATGTAGTGTGTGTGTGTGGCACTAAGAGAGAGACAGAGGGATCTTTTTGATATTAAAATCTGGCTTCAGACTGTTCAGTTCATAACTTGTTATGGCATGACGTCGCAGATGTGTGTTGCAATTTAGTGATTGTGAAACGAATAAGAAAGTAGTAAAATTATGAGTTTGAGCCTTTAAACATTATGCAAAAAAACAATCTGAGAAGGAAAAACTACTGATTAATTTAACTGGTCACAACTTCTACACATAAACAACCTGTGACAAGTTGACAAGGCTTTGTTTTAAGGAGGTTAAGAACCTCTTCTTTAAGACATGATTGAGGTATGAATGGTTGTATGCTCATGTTCTCACCGGATTCTGCTGTTCAGCATCAATGTCGGAGCTTATGGGCTGCAAAAATAGTTCCTGGGGTGAGATGGGGCTCAAAGCCACAAAGCCTCCTCTGGTGCTGTATTGGGACAAAGAGAAACAAGTAAACAAACACATAAACAGAGATGAGAGTACAAATATAACAAATCTGCACACAGGCACAGACTCACAGGGCTGAGCCAGCGCTGTGGGCCATCATCGGCAGTGTCTGGGTGTTGGACAGAATGTCCTCTGGGAGGGTGGCGGCATCCAGACGTTTGAACATTAAGCTACTTTTCTGAAATTAGAGAAACAAAACACAACAAATCAAATACAGATCAGAGGGCTTCGTTGTTGAGGCCACATTTAATTACAGATTTTAGAGCCAGAAGACTTCACATGAAACAATTATTAATTTCGACATATTCCCATTCCTCCCTTTATGCATGTAGTTCTATTTGGTAACAATGGATGTTTAAGAAATACGGAAACTGGGAGGGAACACCTTGTTTTGCTAGACTGCATTTTTTTCTCAATTAAAATTTTAAATACTATTCATGTATCTATTTTTCTTTGAATATAAAATTTTAAAATAGGGTGAGAAATATATTGTAGTGCAAGAAAGTTCATAAGAGCACGCAGAGCTGACCTGAGCTTCTAGCTGTTGCCTCAGCTTCTTGGCTTTGTTCTGCTTGAAGTAGTCCATTATCATCATGGAGGCATAGATCTTCCCCACTGTCATGTCCGTATCTGTGAGGGCAGATGCTCTACATTAGCTCTTACTGCTTGTCTCTCAGCGTTACATTGAGTATTTCCTCCATAGTTAGAGTCAGACCTTTGTTGATAGGTACCAGTAGATCCAAGGTCTTCTGGGGCAGATAAGGCCAAATGATACTGATCTCCTTTTGCAGTTCACTATCCAGACCAATACGGTCCTCACCACCTGTGACAAACATCCACATTCAGCCACTTTAATTAATTAACCTATTAATTAATTGACACAAAAGGTTTGGTTTGTTGTTGTGATTTAAAGACGTCACACTGGACATTTTCACTATTTGTTTTACATTTTAAAGACCAAATGACTAGTCAGTTATCACCAAAATGATCAGCAGATAAACAATAATAAAAATAATCAATCAGTAGCCCCAGATGCTATAGCACAATCATAACCCTGACCTCTAGCTATTTTGATGTCCAAAGCTGTGCGGATGAGCGACATCAGGGTGGAGGTAAAGTGAACGCTCATGTCCTCATCCACAGGCATGTTCATCAACACCAACCTCTGAGGGACAATAAGGGATGGACAGGAGAAATCAGGAGTCAGTTCATTCATTTATTGTATATTTTATATTAACAAACACAGACATCAAAATGGACACAAATATTAAACCTAATCAGTAGCTGATCTTAATAATCTGCTTTTTCCTTTAATGACTCAGTTCAGTTTTATTACCCATGACTTTACTTAACAGTCTGTTGGTGTAATCAATGCTCTTTTCTGTAGTAAGCAGAATATATTTAAATAATATAGATTACAGATTATTAGGGTTTTAATATCATCTAACCCTTTTGTGTTCAGAAAATAAATTAATGTTTTCAGTACCTTATAGGCAATCTTAGCAGGACACTTTTTGCCCAGCCCCAGGGGTGGTGACATGTGTGTTAACATCTCATACATGGCAGTGTAGTGGATACGACCACTTCAGAGGCAAAACAGATAAGTAAAAGGGAGGCACAGAGAAACAGAAGCAGAAGGAGGAGAGATTAATGAAAAGTGCCATAAAACTCACATCTAATACAGATGAGGACAAACCCTTTTCAAGGTCTTGTACTTGTTATGTGGCATTTGAAATGTTTACAACATCTTCTTTTACTTGTTTCTTGTTTACACTTTCTTTTTCCTGCAAAAATTTGACACAGTGAACTTTATTTGAATTTTCTGAACTTGTGCTATGAACTAGTGTGGCTCATTTCACACTCTTTGAAGGCCCTCTGCTGGATAAAGATAGAACATGAATGTTGACGTCTTACCATGCCAGACGATCATACTCTCCCCAGATGCGAACAAACTCATCCAGGTGATGGGGACCCAGGATTGAGGAGTCTCGTGTCAGGTACTCAAAATTATCCATGATCACAGCCACAAACAGATTTAGCATCTAAAAAAAAGAGATGTGAGAAGAAAGGCGGTATGCAAGACAGCAGAAAAACTGACAAATGCATAAAGAGAATGTTATTTTGCTTGAGTCCTGACCAGGAAGGAGCTGAAGAAGATGAATGAGACGAAGTAGCAGTAAGCGAAGTCAGTCCCACAGCCTCCCTCGTGGTCTGGAGACATGGTGAGGGGGGCGATGGAGGGATCTGGTTCACACTCCTGACCCGACAGACATGAAAGCATAATCTCCTGCCAGGACTCCCCTGTTGCACTCCTGGTGGTTTAAACATAAACAAACATATAGTTGACGTTAAAATTAAGATCCATTTAGCAAAAAAATGTTGCTTGGAGGATATTCTTTGATAAGTCCACCTGAAGAGCAGCATCAGTGCACTGAAGAAGGTCTTAAAATTGTTGTGTTGATTGATGTGACTCTCATCATTCAGCTTGATGTTTCCAAACACCTGCAGAAACAGGTAGCTTCAGTAAAATAACTTTATTCCATTGGATCCCCATTAACGTCTGTCATTGCAGTTGTAATCATCCAATCCAATGAAAGCAAAAATAGATAAAACAAAGCTGTTGATCCTAAAACAACACCACCAAATCAATATCACACACAACTATTAAAAATATCAACAAATGGGTTTAATTATCTCATATAAGAAAACAAAGGCCAATAATGCACCAACAAGTTCATACAAATTACAACAATACAGCTTCATTTAAGCAAACAAGATATTCATAAAATTTATGAAAACCAAGAAGACAAACAAACGTTTATCCAGTCAGAGTCTGTATTTGTTTCTTAGAAGAGTAAGCACTTTTTTGATTCTCTAATATTATTTTATCTTAACAGAAGCCCTGTATATAACTATGTTTTATAAAGTCTTGGCTCAAGAAAATCAAGCAGCCATGCCAGTCCGTTATGTTATTTGTGATATATCAATGAAAGGATACCTGCATTCCAATTATGGCGTATATGAAGAAAAGCATAGCAATGAGAAGACAGACGTAAGGAAGAGCCTTTGGGAAGAGACAAAGACAGTGGATTAAAACTTGTCACAAAGGCAAGAATGTGAATTTGTTATATTGCCTAAAAAATCTTATCACCATCCTTTTGTGAGGAGTCAAAGTGACAAGAAAGAAGATAGAAAAAATGTCAAACCTTGAAAGATTGCACAAAAGTCCAGAGCAGAATACGGATGGTGTAACCCTGTCTCAGCAGCTTGATCAACCTGGCGGCTCGGAAAAGCTTCAGGAAACTCATGTTGATGGTGTTCACCGACTGGGACAAATGCACAAATGGTTACAGAGAGGGTGACACGAGAGAGAGGGAGGGAGGGTGAGAGTGGCAGACAGAAGGGAGAGACAGGATGTAAAACACAGATGGCAAAATTCATCACAACAAGACTTAAGTTGTGTCTGGAGGAAGGAAGAACGCTGCGTTTGAAGCTGGCTATTTGTGTCTTTTTTTAAGGGTCACAACATTGTGAAAATGAATGGTGTCTTGGCAGGAACTTACCTGTAAATCCACAACTATCTCAGTGATGCTGCCAAGAACAGTGATGAAATCAAAAATGTTCCAAGTATCTCGAAAGTAGTTCTGCAGAAAAAGACAATGTTTTAAGTCATCTGACTGAACACAGGCAAATTCTTTAAATCAGTGGAGCTAGATGTGATTTAAATTGTCTTTATTTCTTTATGTCTTCTTGTGTTTAATACTTACAATAAAACCAAAGGCCAGGATCTTGAGTATACACTCCAAGGAAAAAAGGACAGTGAACGCTGTGTTGAGGTGTTTCAGGACTGTGTCGTAGGCTGGTGGAGCCGAGTAGTACTGAGGGAAAAGAGAAGGGGTTATAAAATAACATTTTTACTGATCACTTTGAATTTATTGATTACATTATGGTAGACATGACAACTACCTTCAATTGCATGTTTCAGTCTATAAATGTTGCATTCTTTACAATACTGACAACTTTTCTACTATATATACCGTTATATACACCTTTATTTAAATTTGAAAGTAATGGAGGGCTGGCCCTCATTTATAATCATGTCAAGTAACAGTTTCAAATGACTAAAAAAATAAAAACATACAAGATATTAAAGATAATAAAAGATATAGGAAAATCAATGAATTAAAAACACAAATAAAAGATGCAAGATAAAAGAAAACAACTAATTAAAACAAGATATAAAACAATTGAAGTGCAAACTGAGGTTGAATGATTTTTCATCATGGATTTAAATTCACCAAGGGGTACAAGAGTATTGATCCTCAGGGTGCTTTGTAAAGAATTCCATGTAGTAGGAACATCAAAATTAAAAGCAGATCATCCAAGCTTGGTACAAACTGGAGGAACTTGTAGTGAAAGCCGGTCATTAGACCATGTTTGATAAGGTCCACAGGACCATTCTAGCCTGGAGGAGATATAGGCTGGCAACTTTCCAATACGAGCCTTAATGAATATCAGAATTTGGTTTGGTGATTTCAGTATGTTATGAAAATAGACTTAAAACTTGCTTGAGATTGACAGTTACAGTGACTGTTCATTACCTTTATCTATATTTTTGCTAATGTTTAATTGGTGTCATATGTTGCAGAAATTGGTGCCTGTGATGGTACATTTAGGTGCTTGTTGGAAGTTCCAATATCTTATTAAGTCTGGTGTCAATCAAACCCTGACTACAAATAATAAACCAATAATAAGCATTGTGAAATTGTGGAATCTGTGGGTGAATTCACTTGAAATGTTTTGTCTTTGACGTTTAAGTCTCAAATGTGCTGGTTACTTTAAATTCAATAACACAAAAGATTTCTTAAAAGAGCCTGTTCTCATTTTTGTAGCTTTCACCATAATTTCCATTAGATGTGATAAAATTGTACTGACCAAAACAGGTGCTGAGATCTCAAAATGCAATGCTAAAAATAAGTCAGACGAGGCAAGAAGCAAGATCAGACACGCTGTCAACAAGCTGACAGGAGGTAAAACTTAAAGTGAGTGCACCCACAGTGTTGCTCATAATCCCTCATTGCACACACAAAACAATGAGCATGCATAACTACAGTAAGTAAGGCAGGTCGGTCTGTAAACTGAATGACGGTCAGAGCTCAGCTGAATTTCTACTAAACCGTAGTTTGCCTTCAATTATAGTACCTCACTGCATGATGAAGAAAATAAAGTAGGAACAAATATAAAAAATGTTCATTGTCATGGATTACTTATCTCAAGCATGTCTGAAAGTGTGGTATCGAGGCACAAAGACTTCAGTTTCACTTTCACGATACAAAATCGTATCGTGAACCCAGTATTGAATCGTGAGTTGAGTGTATCGTTACGTCACTAATAAATAGTTTACACTGTTCCACTGCCGTTAAATTAATGCTGCTTTACCTTCATCATGAGGACCACCGTGTTGAGAGCGATCATGATGAGCACCGTGTACTCAAAAGAGGGTGATGCCACAAAGTGCCACAGTCTGTACTGGAAGGTTTGTCTGTTCTGGGGCATGTAGCGGGTCATCGGCTTGGCACTGATGGTAAAGTCAATGCAAGCCCTCTGATGGAGAGAAACGTATCAAAAAACAAACACACAGAGCTGAAGACGATCTTTAATTATATGAATATGTGTGTGAATGTATCTATAATTCACCTCATTCTTCTCCAGGCTGCACTCCTGAATCATCTTGTCACCCTGCTCCTGGAAGGTGATGATGATCAGAGCCACAAAGATATTGACGAAGAAGAACGGGAAGACCACAAAGTACACCACATAGAAAACGGACATCTCCATCCGGTTCCCTCGACTCGGCCCCATGTTCTCCTCTGTAACATCGGTAGAGTGCTGCAGGACCCTAGCAGGAGAAGAAGATGGGAGAAATTATCTATAATTTTTAAAGGTCAAAATGTTGACCTTTGTTGTTTAAATTAACTTTGATCTTTAACTACAATATTTGGGAGATAAATTCCTTCATTGCAGCCTATGAACTGTCTGAACTGTTCGTCTGGGTGGAAATCCACTTACTGAGGCCATCCCTCTCCAGTTGAGACGGTGAAGAGTGTGAGGAGGGCCCAGCAGACGTTGTCGTAATGAAACTCGTGTCTCCTCCACTCTCTCCTCTTCACCTCTTTTTTGTCTCTGCTGTAGTCAATGTAGTAGCCTCTGTAGGGAAAAGAGCGGCCCGGAGGTCATTGATTCACTTAATTCACTGATTAAACCGGCAGTTTAATAAGGAGAAAGATATTATCCTGTGCCTGTACTATTAACTGGTGAATCTGCTGCTGAGTTTCTGTATCCTGAGCTATTTGTGTCAGGACTTTGGCGCAGGATTTGTCTATTTTGCGTAGGCTATGTCAGAGAGGGCATGAATGCTGTGGTTGAGTTTGTTGAATCTACTTATTAGTTAAATATATTCAGTCGTGGTGCCCGGTTAGATTAGTCGGTAGAGCTGGCGACCCATGTACTGAGGCTGAGTCCTTGCTGCAGCGGCCAGGGTTTTGAACCGACCTGCGGCCCTTTGCTGCGTGTCATCCCCTCTCTCTCTACCCCCCTTTCTTGTCTGTCTCCAGCTGTCACTATCAAAGAAAGGCAATAAAAAAGCCAAAGAAAATAACTTAAAATATATTCAGTTGTTGCTCCACCTTTACCAGCTACAACATTAAAGTGATACTTACACATGAATGCATCAACAATTATACTACTTTCACTTGATGTGATAAGTTCTTCCACTGCTGGTTGAGATGCATCCACTTACTGGCATTCCTTCTCTGAATTCATGGAGCTGTCAGTGCAGTAGAAGAACTTCCCCTTAAAGAGCTGCACCGCAATGACAGCAAAGATGAACATGAAGAGCTGGTACACAATGAGAATGTTGAAGACGTTCTTCAGAGATGTGACCACGCAGTCAAAAACAGCCTGTAGAGGGACAAGAGGGATGGCAAAAAAAAAACACAATCTGTCAGAGATCTGTGAAATAAAAACAAAAATCCTGGAGAGTGTTTATATCATACCTTGAGTTTAGGAAGCCTCTTGATGGTTTTAAGAGGCCGCAGAACTCTCAAAACTCTGAGGGACTTTATGGTCTTGATGTCTCTGCCTTTGTTGTTTCTGTTGACATTGAAATGCAGTACTTAGGAACGCAGTTGTACGCTTAAGCTAACGCACAAGGACACGTGGGACAGATACATTTAAAACAGTGAAAAAGAAAAAACAGAGAAAAAGCAAAATGTCACCACAAGGGCATATCAAGAAAACACAATGAAACACAGAACTTCATCTTGAGTGTGTTTGTACAGAGCCCAGCAGGTGTCACAGGTAGAAATGTTGATAATTTGTGCAATTTGTAGCCCTGAATTAATTATTTGTAAACAAAAACCAGTAATACTGTAAAACTTCTAATAATAGCCTGGGCATTTATCTGCTTAAATCACTGAACTCACCCTGCCTTTATTGGGGACAGTGTATTTGGGACCCTGCTTTTATTAGAGGTTTATTATACATTCACACACATTTGTAATATGTGTCCTAAATTCTTAAAATGATGCTTTAAAATGGCTTAATTCAATCAGTATTATTATTATTAAACATTTAACTGAGAGTAAGCCTCTCTTTTGCTAGAATGCCCTGATCACATTGGCACAATTACACACATTCACACCTGGAAGCTGCCCAGTACATGGTAATGGTGGTCACTCAGTTTTATCCTGCCAGTCTGGGGATCGAACTGACAACCTTCCGATTACAAGGTCATCTCTCTCTAACCTTTAGCCACCACTTCCTTTATAGGTTAGAATCTTTTAGTGTGACGATCAAAATACTGATTTTATTCAATCAAGGTTATAATGTTAAATTGCAGTATTCCTTCTATTTGTATTAAAGCCAGGTATGAGCTGTGTGTGCAGTAAAGTTTCATTTTGATTTTAAACTGAGATACACACAAGAGTGTCTTATTGTTTCATCTTCATAATTTGAAGGTAAAAAGAATCAATTAGAGGACAGAAATGATTCATTAGAGTGCCCTAATTATCAAAGTTATACCCCTGATACCTGTCAGGCTGGTGAGATTTTAATCACAATGAATGAATGAAATAAACTGAATACAAAAGGGGAAAATCCGACACATGACAAAAAAGAAATATATGAGAAGCCAATGGGAGACGTTTACATTTAGTGTGACTGAAATTTTTACCCCATCACATTCCTGGTAGCCCAAACAGTGACACAATCCACAGGAACAACAGAGAAAAATTGATAAAGAGAGATACACCGTGAGCAAAGCTCAGAGGATCACAGCTATATTCACAACAGAGAAATTAACATACAATACAGTTCTCTACAGTACAACAAAAGGCACAAAAGGTTTAGTAAATTATTTGTCACACTGGGAATGACAACAGAAAGAGATACCATAGAGGCTTTTTAACATCAGTCATGACAGTCTCCATTTGTATAACCCCAAATTACACAGAAATCCATCTTTTCCTCTCGCTGTAGGACCATGGTGACAGTTAAATCTGAGTTACACACGGCACAGGACTATGCATGTCTCCACATTTGCAGTTTTTGAGCGGCCCAACATTTTTTTTGAAGCTTCAAAAAAAATTTGTCTTTGAAGCAAGGTTGTTTATAACAATACTGTATGCTCAGAAAACGGTTTGCTGCAGTGAGTCAGTCATTAGTCATCGGTAGGCAGCAATATATAGTGACTCACGTTAGAGCAAAGGCAATCAGAGCTCCCACCACCACAATGAAGTCCAGGAGGTTCCACATGTCTCGGAAATAAGAGCCATCGTGCAGAATGAGACCCTGGTCTATCATCTGGAGGACAAACATACACCCACACGGACGCGTAAAGTGAACAGAATCTATACACGCAGGACCCAAAAACCTCTGAGTAAATCACAAGCAAGTTAAATTCTTTAAAAGTGTGATTTGATGTTGTCAAAGCAGGGAAAATCTTTTAGTTACGCACCTTGATGATCATTTCAAAGGTGAACACTCCAGTGAAGACATAATCAAAATAACGGAGGACCTGGATAATTAACAAACATAAAAATATTCTTTAATAAAAACTACTTTTCTGAGGGTGCTGTGTACTGTTTGTGTGCCAAATGAATACTATACTCTTATTATTTTATACTGCATATGAATTATCATTGTATAAACACACATTTTATACTAACAGGAAATTATACAATACATCTATGGATATATAATGAATGAACATTACAAAGAGAACATAAATATCTTCTATCTAGGATTTGATACTTTTTTTTCTGGCTGTTTCACCACCAAACACAATTTATTTAAATCGTATTGCAGCTCCTTCATTTCATTTGTGTATTGTGTAAGAATAATATTCATCTACGACATAAACTCATATAAATTAACTATATTTAGTATGCATACTCCTGGTTTGAGTATCCTTTATTTTGCCACTTTTCACGGTATGGAGTATGGATCTGGGACAGTGGTACAGCTCCAAAGGAGTACATCAAACTCTTTGGTCCCATCCACCTTGATTTAAGAATGCAGCTGCCTTTAAATAAACCTTATAGGATGAATCACTGCATTTATAAGCAGTGTCACATTATACAAATATGCAAGGATGCTATAAGGACAGATGGATTAATCTGTCTAGCTGTAGATTCCTTGAATCACTTGGCAAATTAAGTGCTGTTCTGGTTGCACAGAAATACCTTAAAGGACCAGTGTGTAGTTGCAAATCGGTGTAATTGCAGATCACTACTACTGTGGCCTATTCAGGAGATTATACACTAATGAAAACATACCTATGAATATTATATTCCATTTCTGCTAATAGATACTCCTATATGTTACACACTGGACCTTTAAAGGGGATTTAGTTTAAAAATAACAGCCACAATCAGTACAGCAGAGACCAAGACATCTTGATTTTTAGTCCTAGTATGGGTCAAGCACAAAATTCATCTTTTGTTTGACCCCTGCCTGATAGAATCTCATGTGTAAAATCAGAGGAGTGCTCCTTTAAATTGTAACTTAACATCAGTATGAAAAGTTTGCAGCCAAGATCACTGATGGGTGGCGATCAGAAATGTGATCTGTTGCACCTGTGACCACACCCAAACAGGTGAAGTCCACCTGTACATCACTGCAGCAAGGTGAATATTAATCCACTGGATGTCAGCAAAGACAAGATTTTCAGAGGCTGTTAAGTTAATCTTTAAGTTCCTTTCTCCTTTTCTCCTTTAACAGCATTACAGTGACCAAATTATATTTTTTAAATATAACAATTTCCTTTCCAAACAATGTCCTAAATGATGTCCAATCAGGGTCTGTGATGATATTAGAAAAAAGCCGCCCCAAGGTCCAGAAATGACTGGAGTACGTAGATGGTGTAGAACATATGTAACTTTGTGGATTTGTACTCTGTCTCTCTCTCAGACTAAAGCCAAACACAGTGTTCACTTTACTAGTTTGTGCTTATTTGGTCACTCTTGACACTTTTCATGATACTGAGTCGTGAAAAGCTGTGAAAAACAAACTGCACTGCTATTTCCCAGGCAAAGCTGCCGATTCTCACCTTGTATGTGCGTGAAACCAAATGTGTCACGACACATTGTTGCTGACAGTGTTGTGTCAACTTCAGATCAAAACCTGAAAGCTAAAATTTCCTCAGTAGTTTTCTTAGAATAAGTAAGTTCTTATTATTCTTTTAGTCTTATGGAAATAATTGCTTCCTTAAGGATAAATGCCTGTAAAAGATTAACCTAAACTCATTGGCCTTTTACATTTGCCTATGGTCAGTGTAGCACCATCAGATTGTTCTGTGTGATAACTGATTGTAAGCCTTTGTAGACTAATTTAAGATTGCTGAATAAATCAGTTGACACTTCAGACATCCACTGCTTATTTAAGGCATCAGTGCGCGACAGTCAGACGTTACTTCATGCAGTGATTAGGCAGCTGTGTGGAGAAAGTAAGCACAGTCTCCCTCTGTGTGTTTGTTGTGCTTGAACTCTGTCCTCTTCATGGTCTCTATGGTGGAGAGGAGGTTGTGTGGCTCAAGTCTGTTTAGCGACACAAATCTAAATTCTTCATATATGTTTACGATCCGTCTATGATTTCATTATCCTGACTGTCCATACTGTAATTATACTGTGTCGGTCTATTCTCTACATGTCCTGGAAGAGGGATCCTTCCCCTGTTGCTCTTTCTGTCTTTCTTTTTTCTTATTAAATGTTAAATAGGGCGAAGTTTTTCCTTCCAAATTAAGCGTCTGTTTTATGCTATACAGATTGTAAAGCCCTTGAGGTACATGTGTGAAATAAAATTAACTTGACTGAACTTCTCTCTTTGATATGCCCTGTCACTTTTTCTATATACAAACAAGTTCAACACTATGAATGGCTTTGTGGAGAGACTGTGCTTTGTACTGGCTTTTAACATGTTGTACAAACTAGTTTGTTTCGAGCTAACTCCTCGGTCATATAGACACATTAGGAGAGGCGTATTTTGATCTCACCTTGTTTCTGTCTGAATTGGTACACACTGGGTCCTCAGCAGCCAGTGCAATGCTGCTCGCCACGATTACAAGGAGGATGGTCATTTCAAAGTAGCGCAGGGTGACCACATAGTGACAGATCCTCCTGATGCTGCGGATAAACCAAGGGGAAGATGTTTAATTGTTGGTTGGTGAAAGAGTGTACAGAGAATTTGTGACCATTTTGTAGCATCTTACGGGTTGGAGGCTTTGAAGATGAACATGCTGTCTGGAGCTACACGTTTGGGAGGAGTAGGAGGGTCCTCTTCCTCTGTCTCCTCGTCTCTCTGGTCAGAGTTGTAAGCCTCCAATTCTTTACTGTTCACTAAATCCCAGACAGAGGTGTGGAGAAGGGAAGAAATGTTTTAGCTGTACATGAACAGCTATGACGGGGAAACAGTGTGAGTCACCGGCACAATGGATTCATCAGACTCCAAAAGCGGTCCTCTTATCAGGTGTCAGAAACACCTACACAAGGTGACGTAGAGTGATAGTGACACTAAATCCCACTCTGTGATGCACAGTAAAGGAGTGTGACTGCAGTGAGAATTGATCACAGTGCTACCTGTCATGGGTGTGAGCTCCAGCAGCGGTTGTGCAGACATTTCAATCGCCACACTTCCCTCCAGGTTGGACTTGTTACGTTTGATGGAGACCTGCCGGCTCTCAGACTCGATGGCCCTCACAGTGAACTCTGTGGCCTCTAAGGCGGGCTCCACTGGGATGTTTTGGCATAGGGGCTCGTACTGCTCTGTTTGCCCACCTCCATCCTGCTCGGACCAGGTACAGTCCAGCAGCTGCTCACACTGAGGAGGGTCAGGAATGTCGTCACCGGGCAAAGCAGCTCTGACATGGGGAAGAAAAGATCACTGAGCTCCGAACAATAATGCATAGATAAGCTATGGCATTTGTACCATCCTTTTCTTGTTGTGTAATTATTTGATAAACATTCATTTAATCGGGAATTATCCTGGATAAGTCCACATTTTTTCAAGTCTGTCTTAAAACAACACTCACGTGCCAATATGTACATTTCAAGGTTGTTGTGGTCGTTCCCTTTTCTCCATATTGGCTATGAAGAGATCACTTCCTAATGTGATTCTAATAGAAGAGATATGGGACAAAATCCACAGTCCCCGTTTTGAACTCCAAAGTTCCAATGAAGCAACATGAGGCCTATTTAGACAGAACAAATGGATATCTATGAAGTTACTCTCTTTTCAGCATTAACTCCCTCTTTGTGTGACTAACACTGTCCATGGAAACAAAAAGGTGGGATTTAGTACTGAACAGTAACTTTGAAAAATATACACTTTATCTAACCCAGACTTCTGAAGCTTCGTAAAATAGGGGGTGGATTGTGGATTTTGTTCCCCATTGCAGGGATCTCTTCTCAGCCAGCAGCTAAAAACTTCTTCAGTGCACAGATGGGCACGTGAAAAAGGTTTTGAGACAGACTTAAAACATGTAAATCTATACCTTAAAAAACAGAGAGATGACAAAGTGCATTTATTTTTTATCCAGTGACATTTCAGTTAAAATGGCCTTCAACAGATAATTACATACAATGAGAAAAGGTAAAATACACAATATACAAGGTATAAAAATAAGGTAAGTAGTAAGTAAAATGCTAAGAGCTCATGAGAAGGTGTTGAACCTTATAATTCCTCCTTGGAAATGTCTTCATTAAGGGATAAATTAGAACAGCCTTACCTTCTACAGTCTTCTCCAACTTCTGCATATGGGTTGATGATGCATGTCCCACAATCCACTGACCCTCCTTCTCCTTCTCTCTCCTCTTTTTCTTCCTTCTCTTCCCTCTCATCCAGTATCTTCCTCTCCTGGCTGAGCGACCGTCTGACTAGTGGCACCTCGTGTGGAGACTGGGTACAGTCCAGACTCTTGGCTTCAGGACGAGCTTCGCGGTGACGGTGCCGCCTGTGTCGCGCCCCTTCGTCCAGCCCCTGACTGGGTCTGAACTTGCGGGCCATCCTGTGCCTGCCCCCGCCTGTGGTCCGGTGGTTAGCTCCCCCTGTTTTCTCCTCACTAAGGTTGACCAGAGGCTCAGCATCTGGAGGCTCAGGCATGGGGATTGAGATGGACATCGGGGGCTCAGGCAGGGGCATCCCCACAGACATTGGAGACTCGGGCAGATGAGCCGGGCTCACCTCTGGGGAAAGGGTGGTGGCGTGGTGGGTGGTGGTGGGAGTTTCGACTGTGTCCTCTGGGGGGCTGCTAAACAGCTCCTCTCTGCTCGCCATCTGGCGGCGTTTGCGTAGCTGGTTGGCTCTCTGCTCCCACACTGACATGTTAACCTTTCTCCTCCTCTCACGGCGGTTGGAGAAGGCGTTAGAGCTACTGAGGGGCTGTTCGTCTGCGGCCCCTATTGCACCCTCTGGCTCCTCCCCTGGAAAGTTTGGTCGGCCTCGGTGGATGGCTCGTTTCCTGTATAGGTAGGGTCTTCTCCTCCCGCTAAGGACCACATTATATTTTATCAATATGAAGCAGAAACAGGCCAAAATGTAAGGAATTAGTGACAAGAAACATCAAGACTAGTGTCCATTTAGCATACCAGTTATATAAAAGAATATTCAAACAAATAATCAATATAAATTAAAAAATTATAGTTGCAAGAAAAGGACAGACTTTTTCTGTGAATTTACAATGTTAGTTGATTAGTAACACAAAAAAAAAACTTTCCCATGGAAAAATTTGCAAAATACTTAAAGCTAAAAAATACAATTACATCCAAAAACTGAAAAGAAGATACCTGAGAGGTAGAGGACAGATCAACAGAAAAATAGAAGAAACAAAAACCACCACAACAAAAAAAGGTAAGGTGCAGGATTTAAGTAGAAACACAGTGTAACATCTAGAAAATAATCTCAATAATCGAGTAGGAAAAACTCAAGGGAGAAATTCTGTGAGACAGAGATGCATACAATTATACTTACTGGTATTCAGATTCTGTTGTTGTCCATGTAATCAATGAGTGATTATTTGAAAACAAGACATTAGTGTTTTACAACATACACAGAACATTTGTTGTGACACAGAACAAAATATGTAAAGTGGACGCAAAGTATAGGTGAAGGTTGTCCTGTTTATACAGATTTAGAGGGGACTGAAATCAGTACTTTCAGATTAATAATGTAGGGATTTTAATTAAAAACATAAAATATTATTCTCAATTTTTAAGGTTTAAATTAATTCCAAAGCTGGCAGAATGTCGCAATACACAACATTTTGTTCAGTGTCACATAACAGGCATAAAAACAAGACAACATGATGAAACCAGAAGAACACTGTTATACACATCAAAATCAGCATCTCGATAGCTGCAACACATACAAGACTAACATTCAAATATGTAACAGACAAATGATACATTCAGTGTCAGTGTTAGCCGTCATTGTACATAGGTGATTATTTGCCTTTTCTCTGCACATTGTGGAGTTAAATATTGTCTACATTTTGTGCCTTTTGTTCTCTGTGAAGCTCTTTGTAAGTTTGTTAAGAAACCTGCTGCACAAAAACGAAATTTCTTGTTATAATCGCATCATTTTAGGCAGTTTGAAGGACCAGGATTTTGCATGTTTAACGACCAATCATGTACACATTCATATTATTTAATAATAATAAAAATGCTTTATTCAAGTAGTTTCTGGTGTCTACCCAGCTTGCAGAGACTTAAAACATTTGAAATAAGTAATTCTTCACAGTGAACATTTAGTCGTTCATTCAAGGTGTTTTGGCAGTGCAGTTGTGAGCAGAAATTGTTTTAAAAACACTTTCTTATTGGTGTTATCGGGTGTTTTTGGGGACCTCCAACAATCAAAACTTAAAGATCTGATCCTATTTCACTTTCACACCTCTGGGTTGGATTTTCAAACAGCATGTAGCATGTGAAAGTTTTCTTTTTTAAAACAACCGTTGCACTCAAGCTCATTATCACGCGATGATAGAGAGGAAAAACATACACTGAGATGAATTACTTATGTCAAGTGAGATTGATTTTCATAGTACAAAAAACACATTTATCAATCTATAATCATATGTTTTGCAAAGTCTAGCTAGTAATGAAAATACCCAGAGGTGTAAAACGTGCAAAATAATGAGTACAGTCCTAATCAAGGCTGGTGTTCTGAATGAGACACTTCATGAGGCCCTGCAGTAGTCTTTAGCAGTAGCTGTTTTAGGAATCTGTCCGGGTCAGAATTGGCCCCTGATGTGTCATAGTTCTACAGTGTAGTTTTTTTTCCTCCCTACAATAACTCCATTCTCACAAAGGGCGACGCTGTTCAGGCCGAGTCATTCTAAGCCGGGAATCTTGGTCAAAACCTGACACACTCCAAAGTGTGCCTCCTCCCAGTAGAGTGACACATTGAGACTTCCCACTGTTTCCAACAATCTTTGAAAAATGCCTCCTGCCCTCCTCCTCCCAACTTACTGGATCATTAGACCTGTGGGAAAGCCACCAGGTCATCAGAATGAGTGACGAATTACTCTTATTATCAAAAGAGGCTGCCCATTACCAATCGCAGACCAAGATAATTACAGAGGGAGTTCAAGTAAAGCTGCTGAATCAATCTGTAAGGGGTCATGCTTTGAAAATCAGGCACATTCAGTAAACATTCAGAATCATTTTATCAATGCTGTAAACATGCCTTTCTTACTTTGCATTCACCATGCAGCTGAGGGATAGATTAAGCATTCACCAATTACACCTTCAGCTGGTTCTCAGAGTCCACAATCAATGGCACTGTGAAAATACTGGTCTTTTTAACTAGACCCTATTGATTTTTAAACACCTTCTCTCTTTTAACAGAAGTAGCATGATCAAATTCAGGACCACCACCAGTTCTCCCACAGCATCCATACTGTATCTTAAGTAAGCCTTAGTTTGTTTGATTCCACTACTTGAATCTGCTGCAAAGAGACAATTTGAGGAATCGTGATACATTTTCTGCCCAATCTGAATTTTCCGTTTGCTCATGAGGAGATCTGAGCTGAAAAACAGTCACAACTAAGAGCTACTTAAGAGCTGTGAAAGCGCTGGGTTTCTCATCCTACAACGGTAATTTTGTTAGCTGCCAGACAATAACTTACTCAGATATCAGGCCGTCTCTGCCTCTGGCATATCTCTGGTTGAAGAACTCCTCTTCCTCCTCTTCATCCTGATAAAAGACAAAATAAATACACACATTTAATAAACATGTATTAAATATTACACTTATTGAATGTGTGCACTACATCAATCAAAATATTTTATTGGAGAACATTGAGGTGAAAACAGCTCAAACCTTCGTCAGTTCCTGTGCGTTGGCCAGATTATCCACAGCGATGGCCAAGAAGACATTCAGCAGTGTGTCTGTCATAAAGGCAGTTAAGAAAAAAAACCTACCAGTTTGTGCTCTTTCTCCCTTTCATGGATGCATTAGAGTTTAAATGACAAAATAATCTCAATTCAAGCTCTATTTAATTGACTTTTGGGGCTTTTGATCGAATCTCACAGTCTTCATCAGCGAAGAGAGATCTCAAGTGTCATTATGTGACCTGAGTATGGATCATCAATTACAGTCGTAAATGTGAGGACGGATCGTAAGCAAACATGGTGTTCGGCGTCGGTTGTGAATGTCTTTCCACATCTTACTCCGGCTGTCCACTGATTCCTGATCGGTGACCTTTGACCCCTTCCCAGTCCTTGCTTTGATGCGGTTTTGGTCTGGTGTTCACAGCTGATGTCGGTTTCAGTGTTCATTCAGTGTTGTGTCAGGGTCCTTGAAGTTTCAGTGTATATATTTTCCCCCACAGTGTTCCCCATATACATACTATATAGCTAGTTCTATTTGCTGATGAAGACGATGATGTATGGTTGAAAGCTCATAGACCTTGAGTTGAGATTACTTTGTCACACAAAGCGATCCCAAGGTCAAGAATTAACTTTCATGCTCGGGCTAGGTGTTATAGTCAAAAACTTAAATCTTCACACCCAATTTACAATTTCAATCGATTTTTTTTCTTAAAAATCAAACTACAAAAGACAACCTATCTTTGGAAATGTGAAATTGAATCACTGGGGCCCTTTCTACTCATATGGTGTACCATGGGAAAATTATTCTACACATTCTCTGTGGATGAGTGACTTGAAGAGATTGGAGTTCGTCTTACAACATCGGTAGTTTAAATCTCGATTTTACAATTAGTCTTTTTCTGCATCATTTTAAAAATTTAAATTAATCAATTTCATCGATTTATTGCCCAGCTCTATTTCATGATCAGGATTTTTTAGTAAATGTCGCCCCTTGAATTACGTTCAGATGCAAACAAAAACACAGTATCTGAAACACTTTCAGAAAATGCATCATGGGAAGATTAAAATGAGAATGAAACGATATTTAATTTGGTTTACAGGAGCTTCTCGGAAAATCTGATTATGCAAGCATATTTTTACTCAAGGACTGTAATTTTGAGGTACGTGTATGTATTTCCATTTTTTGTTGCTTTATATTCACTCCACAACATTATCATACAGACATGGGAGTGCTTTTGAAACATGTAATCATTGTAAAAAATGTGATGTGAAGTATTTAAAATCACAAACAACATTAAATGTATGCAGCACCAACAACAATCCAGTAAAATAATATACAATTCTGTCATTCTGCTGCTATTTGGAGTATTTTTACTTTTGACTGTACATTTAGCTGGTAATGACTTTATACTTTTACTTATGAAGTACTCTTACACTGTGGTGCAATTACCTTCACTCAAGTAAAGGATCTGAATATTTCTTCCACCACTCACTCATAGCTCTCTGACCACTTTTGAAGGGTCGATAAGGATACAATTTCCAAACAGGGTGAGCACTATGAAGTAGATCGATGACCACATGCCAGACTGTACTCCGCCTTGCGAGCGAATCCCATTATACATCACCTCGTTCCAGTCCTCACCGGTCAAAATCTGTAGGCAAATGCACAGAATATTTTGCATGAATAATTACATTGATCATATTTGATTCAAGAGAACATTGGCCCTAAAAATACTTTAAACAAGGGAGACATTCCCTGTCTGCAAACCAGTGCAAGATATGGTATTAAAAATGGCAGCAAGACAAGTAATTACTATGTGTGCTGATCAAAACACTCTTTCACAGTGCCGTTGGTTTTGTAGCAGATCTGATGTGGATTCGTTCACGTTTCACTTGTCTGATATTCATGTGCGCATATGCGTGCATGGATGTGTGGGATGATAGCGGAGGAAGGGGGTGGAGAGCGAGTGAGCAGAGTTGTTTAATCTGCGCCTGGGGTGAGAAATATCCCAGGGTGCAATGTGTCATGGAGAGCAGGCAGAACGAGGGGATCTGTGGGAGCCAAACCTGAAACACTGTCATGATGGCAGCTGGAAATGTGTCAAAGTTGGTGGGAGTGTAATCTTCAAAGATGAACCTAGAGGGAAGGCAGATAGAAAGCAGGGTCAGATATGACCAAGGAAGAATAGGAGGAGGAAGAAGAGGAGGAGGAGTATGGAGAGCTATTTTCGTCCGGACATGTCATTTCCTCTCCTCTTCATCATAGAGACCATTGAAGAAACCGCTGTTTAGTTTGCAGGGTGTAGCTACTATTTCCATCAGATTAGACATGTAGGTTAAAATGTTCTATGAAAATCAAACAAAAACAGAGAGAAAAGTTGTCCTGGATAACTGCAAGGACTTCAGTTTTGACGTTTTTGAATGCTTTACTCACCTCCCTCCAAAGAGCTGCATCCCCAGCAGAGCGAACACCACAATGAAGAGAAAGAGAAGAAAAAGCAGGCTGATAATGGACTTCATGGAGCTCATGAGGGACACAACCAGGTTCCTGAGAGAGGCCCAGTATCTGACAGAAAGAAATCACAGACTTTTTGAAGAGAGCTGTGGAAAAATATACACACAAATTATGCTACAACCCAGGCCTATGAACTAAAAATGCACTGCTTTTCATTTGAACCATCTTGTTGTCCCACTTACTTGGTGATCTTGAAAATTCTCAGAAGTCGCAGCGCCCTCAGTACGCTGATCCCAAATGACATGCCAGGCCTGAAGAAGCCCCAAACCACCTCAAAGATGCTGCCGACAATTACCTGCACAAAATGTCACACCACAAATAACAAAGAATCATGTCCCGTAGGCTCCATCTGGAGTAAATGAGAGTAGATGTGAGCATTTTTTAAATACCCTCTCAAATCTATGTAGATAGATAGATAGATTGGATAAATAGATCCTAACCCTTTGTTGGACATATTAAGGATCAGAGATGACTAAGCCCCTATTGTGGCCTTCTCTAAACTGCTTGTTGGACAAGTTAAAAAGACATTATCACCATCTTTTTCTGTCCTATTTTCAAAATTGGACCATTCCACACTACTGTGTACATGTCTACAATTATACTACAATGTAAAGTGTTCCTCCCTCCTTTAATATATTTAATTCTACCTTAATATTTTAGGATATTTACGCATGTGGCAATTAAAGGCTGGTGTTAATGTATGTATGTGCTTATTACATTTGTGAGAAAGCTTTAGTTGCTGGTCTATAGAAATCTTTACTGCTTTACCGGTAATTAAGATAAACCAAATTCTTCATTTTGCACCAGAAATTAAACATTTTTCCTTTGAGATATAAAACAGAATTGCTCTGAGTCTGTTTTCTTTTCTAGTGTAATGTGGAGTCAAAACAAGAGATGAAGGACCTCACCCCACAGTCGAAGCAGTTGAAAGATGAATGGAAGTAGAGCCGGAAACCCAGACCATACATTTTCAAAAACATCTCCGCCAAAAATAGCCCCAGGAAAACAAACTCTGCATAGTCTAGAAAACAAAAAAAGCAGTTATATCAAAGGAAAAAGAGGCAGCTGTCTGCCAAAAACAATGCATTCATCGGACATGAATTGAATTGTAAGTAATCATTACGTATTAGTAGTAAAAATCAACATCAATCATAAAAATAAACACCCACAGAGGAAGATGGTCAGCCAGTCGGGCTGGTTGTGATGGACGATGGCCACACAGATGGTGTTGAGAGCCACAAGACTGAGCACCATCAAGTAGAAAGTGTCTGTCTTCACCATGCGACGGATGGAGATGCGCAACATGCGCTCTTTACGCCGCAGGTAGGCAGCGGGGCCACGCCGGCCACTGCGGAAGTTCATCCTCGAACGTGACATACCTGAGAGAGAAAGGTCGAGAATCACAGGAGAGAAACAGAGAAGTTCAAACACATGAAGGCAGGAGGGTGAGGACGATACATACAGAATGTAAGTGACTTAAGCAAAGAGTAAGCGACTAACGGAACAGGCTGAAATGTTAAAGTTCTTCACTCACTTGCAGTAGACGTGTCTGTAAACTTTTCGTCCCCTGGTGCTCCTCTCCGTGCACCAGTCTTCTTACTCGCTCTCTTTAGCACTAAAAATGTTTCAAAAAAACTTCATGAAATACTGAATTTTGTTAAATTTCAAATGGAAATGAAAATTAATTGAATAATAAATCAAGCTGTTCGGGACGATCGCCCTCGCTGCTCACTCATCAATTTCCTCATTTAATAGTTTAGTTTATGACTTAAATTTTGTTTTACTGCAAATTTTATCGTCTCCAGCAGTGCACGGCCATGACAAGTTGGAAACCTTGTTGAATTCCTATTTGTTCACATGCTGTATGTAAAGCAGGATTTCATCCATGCAGTTGGCATGAAGTAATGTATGTTTCAGGGTTTATTGCTGCCCACTGCAAGAAGGAAAAAAATATTCTTACATACTGATCTAACATCAGAACCTAAAATGGACTCATTCACATTATTACCTGGTTTCTTACACCATATTACAGCCCAATTAATAAAGCCAAACACAACGTGCATCCATTCTAGTCAGATTGCTGCTTCATTTTTATGTAAAAGCGACTCAAGAGGCCGACACGTTAAATTGCCAACATGTTTACATAACGAGGTGCACGTCTGAAAGGGGCTTTAGTTTCACTAGTGAGACATAACTGGTAATGTTAAATCAAGCATTAGTATTGTTGCCATGGTTACCAAAAAACTTGCACAATGACTTACAGTACAGAGGTGGTTAAACTGTTGACCGGAACAAAGTCAAGGAACAAGGACACGTTTCGATGTTAAAACAGTTAATTCAATCAGAGTATTTTCTGTGGCTATCATATAACACGTAATAATGACAGATACATGTGTAATTAGGCATTATTAGACTGAATTGTGTAAACTCACCATCTAACGGCGATCTCCCTGAACTTTTATTCTCCTCTGCAAGCATTACCTCCTCTGTAATACAATAAAACTGGAGGTTATACACAGACTCATTTGTTTTCATTAAGGCACAATTTAAATCACCAGACATGGAAATACACATCGCAGGCTTCCATTCTTTAAGATGTCTGCAAACATTTACAGGAACTGAGGTCAAACAAATGTGTGCTTAGAGAGGACAGTATGACCTTCCTTAGAGAAAGAGCTATTATTCTCTTTTATATTCTCTCAATATCTCCCCTTTCTCTCTCTCTCTTCCCACACTCACCCACATCCATGCACACATAAATATGCACTGCAGCTCTCTCACTCACACATGCATGTAAACACACACGCACACATGCACACAAATTTAAGTCAGTGAGTCAGTATCACCTTTTTCTCACCCTTTACTTGCGTGGGAGACTAGCAATGCAGCTTGCCATTACAGCACTGCGTGTGTATGCGTGTGTGTGTGTGTGTGTGTGTGCAACTCTACAGAGCTACTGCACTATAGGTCCAAAAAACTCTGAAAGCGTCTGTAGTTCGGTGATCACTTTACAAAATCAGCTAGAGAAAAAGACTGACCATTTAGCTGTTAAAGATTATTTAATGTAGGTCTTGATTCTGTCTCCGTCACAATCTGCTTCTGTCTCTCCTGTCCAGCCACATTTCCACTTTCCCAGGCCCTTCAGTGCTATTCTTCACTAATCAGCTGCCCTTGGACTTTCCCTGCTTTCCCCATCAGCTGACCGCCACACCCGACTGCACACCTGACACTTAACTGAACCATTCCCACTCACTCACTGCCAGATTGTCAGTGTTTCCTCTACATTAATACCTGTTTACCTGATACTTGGAACCCTGTCACCTGCACCTGCTTGCCTGCCTCATGGTCCTGTGAGCCTTGAATCTTATTTTTGTAAATAAATCAGTGACTAGGTTAACATGCACACTAATTTTCCATTATTATTTAAAAATGTCATATAAACAGCATTTTCCAATTAAGACGTGGGATATACCAATATTATTCAGGGTGTAGGAGGATTCTTTAGACATGAATACAGTGTAACCGGAATATGCGTCTCATTTGGGGTTTTTACTGCAGTTTGCGACACACAGCCACTCACCTGTTTATGGTCAGCTCTGTGCGCTGTAAACAAACCAACTAGCCAACAGTTTGCAATGCTGTGTGGTAGAACTGCATGCACAAAAGAAAACGGTCGACCACGTCTGTCTGTCTGACGTTAAACATTCATTGACAGTAGCAGAAAAACATCTGGATCCAAAATGCACAAAGTGGGACTGACATCATTGCTCATGAGTTGAATTTAGAGGAAGTCCAGGTGATGAAGTGATTAGAGCAACTCTTCAATAACTACAAGATCACAGGTTCACTCAATAGTAATCATGTGGGTCCATCACTCACTCCCTGTAAAGCCTAACGTAACTAAATAAACAAGTGTGTGTCTGCAGATGTGAAGTTGTTCTGCTGCCCAGTACCTGCCCTGTCTATCCAGGCTCGGTAGCCGTTTAGTTCTCGTTCCACCTGCTGCTGGCGACGCAGCTTCATGAAGGCCCGCCTGTTCTCCACCCTCTCCCTCTCCTTGGCAAATTCTCTGAAGAGGGGAGAATTAAAAACTGCCGTCATGATGCATAATGCAGACAGAAACACCAATGTTACAGGAACTCACCCCGACAAGACACCCAACACCAGGTTCAGCACAAAGAACGAGCCAATAATGATGAGAGGAATGAAGTATATCCAGTTCCATGTGGGACCCAAGGCATCGTTGGTCTGAAATCCATAGCATTCATTCATTATTACAGATCTACAACAACATCATGCAGTTTTTACTTTATTTGTTTTAGCAGAGCTGAACTCCTGAGCTCACGTTATAGAGAACGGCCGTCCATCCCTCCATGGTAATACACTGGAAGACGGTGAGCACAGCAAACAGGATGTTGTCAAACTGCGTGATGCCGTCATTGGGTCCGATCCAGGTGTCGTTGCATTCGTACCTCTCTGGACACTTCCTCACTCCGCAGGCAAATGCCAACTCTGACGAGTCAACAGTCTCATTGTCTATGAAAAAAAGAATCATATAGTAACTGTTCGGGTCTTTTGTTGATCGATCCATATAAATAATGTCCACACTTATAAACTAATATTCTATTCAACCTCTGTCTCCCCTGTGGCTACTATTGATTATTTAAAGGTCCAGTGTGCAGGATCTGTTATGTCACTTTAAACCACAACTTGTTCTTTTTACACTTATACATATAACTTGTTCATTCTTGAAGCCGACTATGTTACAGAGCTAGGCTAGCTGTTCCTTCCTGTTTCCAGTCTTTATGCTAAGCTAAGCTAATTGGTTGCTAGCTATAACTTCATGTTGCACTGTATGACCATTTTCACTGGATGTCACCACATTTAATGACTTGTCATAGATTGTATAGATCGTGCTTGTTGCTAAACAACTTAATAAGCAATGATTTCAAATTATGTATTCTGTGTAGATGACAAACACATTTTTAAGCCCCCTTCCACTTAAAAATGAGTTTTACGTATTGTTACTTCACTTGGATGTTTGAACTTCACTGTGCAGAATGATTTTTGTTTTGCTCAACTTAAACACATGTATGGACAAGCAGGATTGGTCCAGTATGCAACTTACAAAAGTGTAAAGTGAAAACTTGAAACTGTCTTGCAACCCTAGTGGTTTAGACAATTAAATAGAACTTTTTGTGAAGAAAAAAAACCCCATATCAGACACAAATTATTATTCAACGCAGAGTATCTTTTTTTATCTGCTCTAAATACTATGAACTTATTCAGGTTTTATATCTCAATTCATCTTTGAGTTTTGTTGGTCAATGACAGTAAATGCTATGGTGTGGCGTGTGATTACAGAGTAGTTGTTGACTAATTGAGCAGTAGCTAAATCAGCCAGCAACAACTCTAATAATACCTCTGAGCTCGCTGCTACTGTAATCTATGAAAGCCTCAGGTTCTCAAACAAAGATGTTCACACCCTCTGTTTGAGAACAATGAGTAAACCACACATTCAGTATACCTGCTGGTAAAGCCAATAGAAGTAAGCTAAAAACAAAGCACGACAATAATTTTCTAAATGCACTGGTGTTGTGATAAAACACAGGCGCACCTTAGGTCAGGAGGTACCCACAGATGGTGAGATGGTCAAGCCAAAATCCTTAAACACACACCAACTGCTGAATATTATAATACCTTCCTAGAGTTAAAACTAGAGGGTGAAAACTTTGGTAAAACACAGTTCCTTAACTATTTACTTTCACACTGTTTAAAAATGAAATATTAATATATATTAATATCAAACAAAAGCGCACATGTTGTGTGGACTGCCCTCTCTGTTTACAACAGATAGACTGTCAGCGGTGTGCGGGACCGTACCGAGGATGTCGACAGACGGCAGGCAGGTGTGGTGAAGCTTCCCGCTGTAGAACTCCAGACCGATGATGGCAAACATGAGGATGGCGAAGAACAAGAGAAGGCCGATCTGGAGCAGCGGGATCATGGCCTTCATGATGGACTTGAGGACAATCTGCAGACCTAAAAGTATTCACAAAGAAAAATCCCGTTCAAGAATAATGCTGTGTTGGTCAGTGAAATATACACCATCTTAAATTGTACGTGAATAACATGACTTTCTACCATCACAGTGATGGCTGTTGTGTCTAAATTTATAAATACTGATATATACATTCTTAAACAATTTGATTTGTCAACTCAACAAATGGTAATCATTTGTTATATACAGTATTATACCAGTTTGTTTGACCCTACAGTGCAGGATTAGAGGTCAGTAACTGACTCACTGGGGATCCCGGAGACAAGTTTGAGAGGTCTCAGCACTCGCACAGCCCTCAAGGTCCGAAGGTCGACTGGGATGTTCATGTGGGCACCAGCAGTGGCCAGGATCCTGATGGACAACACACACACACACACACACAACACACACACACACACGTATATATATAGGTATATATATATATACAGTATACATGATTCAGAGGTATTTTTCACTGTAGGACTGTTGTGCAAACAATACTTTGTTATATTTATTTTATTATTTTGTTAAGACAGTTAAATTAATAGACATTACTTGTAATGGCCTGAAAAGTAAAAAGACATCTGGGTTAAAATAGAGAAAATACAACAGGGACATATTAAGAGAAAAAAAAACATCCATTAGTAGCTAAATCGGGTGCAAAGCTTCTCTTTCCTCGTTTGTCTGTGGTGTCTGACAAATTTAATGACAAAAATAGGTAAAAGTTTTGAAGATGAGTCATTTTAGGGCAAAGAAATAAACTGATTTGATGATATCCAGCGGTGCAGTATATCCATATAGTGTAGCAGACTTGCATGGTGAGAGACAAAGAACGCACAGCCACATACACCTGGCAGGCATCTCTACTCACATCCACCCACGCACACACTGATATCCCTCCACCTACACACAAACACTGAAAAACAGCATCAGGAGCGACCGACAGGCAATCTCTTACCAACGTGCACCAGAAATCACATCTGAATGTCTTCTCGTAGCAATGGCAAAAGCAGGTTTAGTGTTATTTGTTTAAATAATGTTACAACTAACAATACGCAAGTGCTGTGTTTGGCTACATTTTGTAGCTCCCGTCAATATCAACCAAGCCAATGTGATGAGCCGTAATCATTAATGCTTTCACTGATGACAGGGTCAATATCCACTGCTAATTTGCTAAGTAATATTCTAACTGAGTTGTGAAAATTATCCTAGAAATCATAATTATTTCCCAGATTTGTATCTCTCTGTCTGTTACACACAGAGATACAAATATACAAACTCATAAAATCTTTGGCCAGTGTTAGGAAGTGTGGGGGAGGGTATATGTGTATGTGTATATGAGTTTGTGTGTGTGTGTG
>NW_023339796.1:10281297-10367919 GCF_004916995.1 Morone saxatilis | reverse complement strand
GAGAGAGACAGAGAGAGAGAGCAGGGGGTAGAAAGCACATGGCAGAAACTCAAGTGTGAGCCCACGCAGAATCTCTCCTGAAAGCAGTGGGAGGGAAAGAGGCCGAATGAACGAGTGAATGAGTGAGGCCACATTCTCACTATTGCGGATAAACCTGAAAGTGCTGTTCAATGGGATGAAAAGCTCACTGTCCATGCCACCGTGGTCGGCATACAATATGTGCAGGACGACTGAGCGAGCAGCTATATGATGTAGTAGCAGATAAAAAATGGTCAGTCATGATTTAGGTAGTATATTTTATTTCCACGCTGAAATGTGAGCTAGCATCTTGAGCACCATAACTCATTTGAGCAATGAGTAATGGTGGAGATACGTTTTTGGTGGCTGAATAGTACTCCCCATTACAAGTAAACTGATCTTGATGTATAAAATCAAAACACCCTAAATATGCTTATTACAGCAGACAATATAAGTCATAATTGTCTCTGATTCCCTTTAAAAACAACAGACAGTACTTTAGGCCAGCTTCCAAGAGGTGCACAGTAGCTCATCAGAAACTGTGAATATAGAACCACCAAGTCTTAAAAAAGTGTTGGACTTCTGTAACGTTGAGGGACTCTGAAGGTAAAAATCATTTTCCATAATACAACAATCTTGTCTTTAGGGATGTGAATTGAGAACTGGTTGCAGTGGAGAGCTGGTTCCAAATTGTCCGATCCATCTGAATTGAATGCCACTGAGCTAATTAATTTCTTTTATCAAAGCCAGCACGTTTTCCGAGAGTTGCATTGCAAAACAATGACATCAAACTCATGTTTCAATGCTGCTGGAAACTTGCAACACAAACAAACAACTATAACTTTACTATTTTTCTACACTTTGTTCAGGCTCAGAGATAATAAAACGGTGACCCTGAAAACTGTAGGCCTTTTTTTCCCCACACAGAAAATTGATCAGGAATCCATAAGAATAGTCCGGAATCGACAGAGGATTGGACCAAAAAGCAGAATCAATAATGGTAGTGGTATCAATAAAATCTTATCAATTCCCATCCCTTGTCTTCTTTTCTTAGACCCTGCCTATCTGGTAAATGCCATACCTTTCAAACTCCACACCTCCATATTGTAACGCAGCCGTTAGTTTTACATTTGCAGCCTTCAGGAACAAGTCAAGACAATAAGCTATCAGGCCATGCATGCACATTCCTGTGATGTCCTGTGATGTACCAAAAGCAAAAGCAAAAAAGAAATAAATTAAAAAGGCATTACTGCATAAGCACTGCTTATTGAGTCTTTACACATTTCAGTAACATTAAAGCAATAGTCAGAACCCAGCAACTACCTTGAAAACATTTCTCCAACTTCCTATTTATTATTTAAGTGCAAATTGCAGCAGATTGTAACCTAATAAAAATACTGTACCTACTGTACATTATATGTCAGTGTTTGAAATTACTGTGGCAGTGTCTGTTTTTATTTTTATGTTTAAATTCGGTGAATGTGTAAGAAGTGTTGTAACGACAAACAACAACACAGCTAGCGGCGGTGGAATATCAAATCCAATTAATTTAAATGAATCGACATGACAAACAAACAAAGTCTTTCTATTTGCCTTTGTCTTATTTTTGCGGCACTAGTGAAGATACAATCTCTATTACTTTGGGGTGGATATTAGCAGTAATTGGGTTTTAGCGTGAATGTAAATGTAGTGAGTGAGTGAGTGAGTGAGTGAGTCAGACAGAGAGATGACACAGCGAGAGACACTGAGACAGAGCGGGAGCAGAGGAGTGGGAGTCTGTGGAAATAGCCTTCAAACCAAACACAGTGAACAAAGGCAGGCAGCAGCACAGCTCCTTCAAGGCTGCACTTTGAGCACACCAATTCAGTGGAGGCTCCCTCAAAATTAAAGCAAATATTCTGTCTGCTTGTGGTAGCTCATGAATCATCCCTACACACACAGAGAGAGGCCATTTTCTTTTGTTTAGTTTAGAAATTGTTTTCCTGCAGAGACTAAATTTACTGACTGATCAGTAATCATGCAAACCAATATTTTGTCCTCTTTCAGTGTCTAACATCCTACTCACACAGTTTACCTGAAAGGATTGGACAAATCTGAACCTAACCTCTTTGGGACCACAACATATTGTTGGATAAATCTGTAAATTGGGTGAGACTAGAGGGAGCAGCCCTAAATTGGTTTAAATTACTGCATATGGGGGTCCGCAGGGTTCAATTCTTGGTCCTGTTTTATTTGATCTCCACATGCTAGTTCGTATTATTCACAATAACAATATTTCCTATTATAATTATGTAGATGATGGTCAACTTTACATATCACTATCTTCTGACATTACAGGAACTTTTTCCCACTCAGAACTGATCATTACAACACAGGCAAAAGACTAGCACTCATCGTACTGCCGTGTCAATTAAAACCGCAAATCAGGAATCTCAGCATAAGAAACTCTGACCTAAACCTTTGCCTCCACATTAAGACTGCTCTTTGCGCTTAGCACTAATTGGCAAATGTTAGCTCGCTAACAAGCTAAACTAAGATGGTGAACATGGTATACATCACAACTAAAAATCAGCATGATGCATTTGTTGTTATTATTATTATGAGCATGTTAACATGTTGATGTTAGCATTTAGCTAAAAGCACCACTTTGACTAAAGCTGGAATTGCTATTCTCTGGGCTATAAACACACGCACTTGCACACGGGCCACTCAGAAACATTAGCATATCTTTTATTCTTTTTAGTTTTAGGTTTATTTTGATGAACCCACCACCCAAGAGGAGCTGAATCGACCAATTGACTTGCTTGAAAGTCCACATGATGCTTAGTAGAGATCTGTGAATCAGCTTTATGACCTATGGTTACCCATAACATCCTTCTCTGCATAGGTCCACAGAGACGTTCTTATATCGTAATTGCCTCTAAATTTGTACACATGTTCGCATTTTCTTTTATTTAGTGTAGTTGCAGATTGCAACTCACTCATTTCACCCTCCCTTTTCCAAGAGTGAGGGAGAAACTACAGTGTCCGTGTGAAGAAACGCCAACGGACCAATTTAGAGATCAGGCTCATTCTACGGTAACAAAAACACAATTCTTATTTTCAGGTGATTATACACTAATCAAACATACCTATGAATATCATATTTCACTTTTGCCAATAGATCCTCCTAAATGTTACACACTGAACTAGCACTCAGCTGCTAGCATAGATGTAAACTCCCACTCTTGTTATATCAACAATAAGTTTATTTTCAGTTCCTTTTAAATGATTGTGAAACAATCTCCTGTATGAATTGTTATACTGTATTTTGCCAGCACAGAAAATAAAATTAACTTGGCATAAAGAAACACTAATACTCATATCATCGCTTTATCAGGGCTTTCAGTACAGTAAAAAGACACTAAAACACAATGGACAGCTACACACACTCACACACCCCTCTACAGATTCAACACTAACAATACAGTAGCAAGTTAATGTGCATACTGAGAGGCTAATCTCTTCCTCTTTGGCTCTTTAAGTGAAGCACTGTTGCACAGTATTGTACCAAACTGGCTCTGGAGAGGATGAATTCATTACATGCACAGAATGCAGCCTCTCCCACACACCTCCACCTACACTAAGAACACCACCACAAACTACAGTAATCAGCAGTATCACGTTGCTCACCATTTCAGCACAGCTCTACATACGATAAATGTGCAGTTGACTCAACATCAACCCAGTGCATCAACAAATTAATGACTTCAAATTAAATCTGGAAAAAACATAAACCTTGCGTGTAATGGCAAAATTAATAGTGCTCTGTTGGTTTGGGATTACATTAAAAAAAGACATTTATTCACTATTAGTCATAGAATAAATGGCTGGGTGTATGTTTTCCCGAAGAAAACTCACCTGGGACTGTAAGCTATTGTTTGTTCAGTTCAATTATGAGAGCAAAAATAGAGTTAAGACCAATGCAGCCGTCCTTTAAAACGCCTGGAATAATACACAGAATAATGCACATGAAGCTGACAAAACCATGATCTTACTTCCTGAATTAGTTTTGTAAGTCACTGACATGGTTGGAAACACATTTGCAAGCCTCATGTTTTAAGGTTTGAGATGTGCAGTGTGACAGGTCTAATGCAATGCCAATCATGTGCCACATACAGACTATTTTAGCCTGGATTACTAATCTGCCCTGGAGCCATACCCTAGACCAGTGGTCCCTAATGACCCCTGACTAAGTGACAGATATTTCATATTATATTCAAAACTGTACAATGAACCCACATAGTGAACTCAGTAACTGCAAGAAGTTTAATTTCTTCTTCTTCTTCAAGGTTATTTGACAGTTAGCAGTTTATAATTGCATTGAAAATGTATATAAAATGTGGTTTATCAAATGTACATTTACATTTTTTATTGAACTTATTATAGAATATATTTCAGGAATTATGCATGAACAAAACAATCAAAAAACAATCCTCCCCCTGCAGTACCCCAAAGTATCTGTCACCAGCTATCTGTAAACCCATTACAAGGTTTAACAAAATTTCCATGTAATGCTGTGTGCACTGTACTTGATGGGAACTTGGAGGCGACACTGTACATACACGACACACAGAAGATGGGTGCTGGAGTGGAAGGCAAGTATTTGCCCCAAGGCCCCCTAATAGATGAATCTGGCCATTTATACACATTAAATGATACAGATGAAAATGGTTTTGGTGTGCAAAGACAGACACATAAGAGTAGTCTTTTCTCAATCCTGTGTGTCTGTCTTTGTGCCAGATGGCTAATGAATCACTCCCAACTCCCACCTAGTTGTATTATTCATCCTGTCTAAAGAGCAACAATTTTAGCAAAGTGTCACACTGTAAGAGGGACAGCAGACATGGGGCGACGAGGGAAAGCTGATATCCTTCATACATGATGGGTTGATGACAGTGACAAACACATAGGGGTGTGTGTGCAGGCACCGCTGGGGATCAATTCCAGTTAAGTCTGATGAGGGAGCACTTATAACTATTTTAACTGCATGGGGGCAACAGGATCGCTGGCAAAAATCGGCACCTTCAGTCTTATAAATGGAGTAACAAGCACAGACGAGTCATTTGGGAGACATTTTATTGCTAATCAAAGCATCAAGTCCACCTGTGCCAATCTGTTTGCCGCAGGATATAATTGACCATTTTAGGAATCCCAGTGAATTAAATTGGTCTGTGGGTAAGTTGTTCTAGCTGTGGTTCTTTTTGCTACACACTCTTCACTCAGATTAAGGATTTTAATTGAGCTCGGTGTCCCAGCAGATTCGCTTCTAGCAATTCATTAATATGAAATAGAATGAATGCCGCCAGCGCTGGCCCAGTGGCCTCGATTTTATTCCCAACCGGCCTATATGACACATGTGTGTTTTCTTTTAAGTCTGACTTACTTGTACTGTGCCACCAGAGTGAGATAGAGTCACAGTGTGTGTGTGTGTGTTTGAGAGATAGGGAAAGAGAGAGAGGAGAGCAGCATATGTGAAACCAGAAAATGTGTCAGATAGGTGGCAGGAAACCAGGTCATCAGTTACCAGCTGTGGCTGGAATGGGACAAGATGATCTGTGGGCTGCAGAAAGTACACTGACGACTTTGTGCATTTTATACTGTAAGTGACATGATTTCAGTTGTATTAGAGGAGCTAAACTTCAGCCGCTGACTCTATAAAAACCACTGAAATTCCACATTTAAGAGTAACTTCCCTGTCAGTTGTGATTCCAGGTGCAACAAACCACACTTCTGACCACACTTGACCAGTGGTCAGAGGTGAATCAGGCTTGAGCCTTTAAAGAAACAATATATGCTATATCTATGTTATATATTTTGTTGTTATATATATATATATACACACACATTATAACAAAAGTTTCCAACAATGTTTAAAAAGAGAAATTCAGGTAATGGTTCGTTTCACCAGTCACCTGTCAATGATGTCATATACCAGAAGCAAACAGTTGCTTATTTACACATCCAGCAGTTATGGAGAAACATTATCATTCAGTTGGAGTTGTGTTTCTGGCAATCTGATTCATTTAAGTCCAATATATTAACTCTTTTTGCTCTATTTTTGGTCTGTATCATCTCCTAAGGGAATTATGTGGCTCTTCAGTGGCTAAATGGTCCACTGTGTCCATGAGCTAACTTTGTCTGTCTGCTGTGCTGAGCAGATAGTGTACAGTGAGTTTTTAAAGCTTTGTTGTTTCTCCCATCTTGTATGCAGACTCCTTGTCTAAATTAATAGTATAAACATTTTTAATGTAATAGATAAATCTTCTTTTGTTAAATGACTTATTAATTACCAAACAAAATCAATATTACAAAAATATGTTTGTTATGTTAGATTTGTTATTTTTGGACATATTTCACTATTTTATAGACCAAAAGATTAATCAGTTAAAATAATTATTTAATTGGGTCCACAGCACAGCTCGCTCTGAGCTTCCTGAACTCCATCAAACTGTTACACAACTTGCACCACTGGCCTTCAAGTGACATCCTACGCCAAATCTCTATTTTTAGTAACACTCACTTTTTGTGGGCTTGATGTGTTCGCCGGTAAGAGACAAACGCTGTGAACGTCTAGTGGTGACAAGTGTTCACAGCAGAATTAAAGAGTATTAAAACATACAAGCAGTGTATTTATTTATTTATCCATATTTTGTTTAAAGAATAACTGAAACATATTGAGTATATGGGGCAGACAGTACTGTGCTGCAGGTGTAGTTTTTTTTATGTAGATGTTTGAATCTGCATTTAAGTTATAACTTTCTATTTATTTAAGCTGACCACTGTTGCCTTTTATGTGCAAAAGGAAACTACAAATTAAAAGCTTGTTTGCTAATTTATATGTAATAATAAAGCCTTTGCATTTTTACATCATTGAAGGAGTCGAGTACTTTAAGATTTAAGTCACAGATTGTCCCGCACACTTGGAGAAGATCATCTCACTGACTCCATGTGTGGGAAAACTGTTTTAAATCCACAATTAGTCAAAGGCTTGTGAATAATGAGCTGTTACTTTGTACCAAACAGCGCTTTGCTTCTTTTGGCTAAGAAGCCATTTATTGAGAAACTAAAAGCAAAATGTGTCATTGCAAACTTTGACGGATGCCTAATGAGACGATTTCAAAGTATCCCACCAAAGCAACCAGTGCTGTTTGAGCAACAACTGTTCAGAACAGATTATTAAAACCAACTGAACACTTTAACCTAGTACATTTTGCAGAAATCTGTCAACAACACAGTTGTGGAGCTCTTTAGGCCAGCGCTAACTGGTCTGTAAACGTGATGCTGATGTGCCTTTTATGTAAGAGCCAGAGAGAGAGACAGCAAGATAGAAAGACAGGCAGAAAAATAAGAGATACTGAGAAAAATAAAGATGTGGGTGTCAGGTTGAAATGAGATGTCAACACGCCAACAGCAACAGCATCTTCCTTGAATGTTGCATACTTTACACTTAGCCATAGAGAGCATATGAGTGGTAACAATGCTTAACTCCTGCACAATTAATTCACTAAACCCCAGTCTTAAAGGGAACAAATTAACACTCCTCATTATGTTTTTTTTCTTGGGTCTATCTCCCCATCTCCTTCCTCCCCCTTGTTTTCCCTCTGCTTTCTTCTCTCTTTCTCTTTACCATCCATCCATTCTTTCTATGCTTTTGCATAACATCTCCAGCGCTGCATTCACATTTAATTCACAGAGGTCCTGGGGGCGAACCGAAGCAGGTTTTAGACACAACTGCCAATCCACTTATCCACCCACCTATTGCTGACTGCAGAGCCTGACTGTGCCATGGAAACACACATTTTCCTGCATTTATGTGTTTTCCTGTGGATGTTTGTGGTGTTTAAATGCATAAAGACGTATAGAGAAAACCCATATCAACATATCAACAAGACCTGCCTATACAGTCAGATTTAGCTTAGCATGTGTCAGACACCAGGTAGAGAATGTAGGGATTAGAAGCCTTTAAAATGCAGTACAAGCATGCATGGCAACAATATTGATAAATGTTGACACAAGCAGCGTCACATGCATGAATGCACCAACATAACTTGACAATCAGTGTCTTGAAATTAATCTTTTGGTTCACCAGCCACAGCCCAGTGAAGTAAAAATGAATTCTGTCAAAATTAATTGCAGAATCAGTTGCTGAGCATTAATTTAAAACTTTCTTTCACTCTCTCATACAATCAGTGAAGTTTGTAATTCATCATGGAGTTCAACCAAATTCAAAATTAAAAGAGAGCAGCTGGAGGCATATCTCTAAACACACACACACACGAACCCACTCTGTCAGACTTAACATTCAGCATTTTAATATTAAAAGGCTACTTAGATCTTGTATCTTATATTTCTAATATGAGTAGTGTGAGATAGTTCAGGTGAGGCCAGAAATACTCCAAATGTTTATTGTAAATAAATCACATCAAAAGACCAAAATCAACAATTTATTGATCCTAACAAGTATTTGTGAGTGTAGCCAAAACCTGATACAGCTGATCAATGAGCTGCACTTCGTGAGGTGACATGTTCCTTCATTACTATGAACATGGGCACTGTAGTTGATTTTGAATTGATCACATGTACACCATCCTGCTGTTGGAAATACTCACTAAAGCAGTGGTTCTCAACCTGGGGAAGATCATGTCTGTGGGTCGCCAAGTGGTTGTAGAGAATAAAATAAAATAACATATTGTGGCAAAAAGAATGAGAGACGGGAAGCAGCTGTCAGTGGCTATCCCTTTAATGACATTTAACACAGGGGACTCAAAAACACAGTAATCTACAGGCTATATACTCTGTTTTTATACACGTTAAAGGGCCCAGTTACCTCAATAATATGATAATCTAATCTATTATTGTGCTTTTAGGTCTAAAGCAGCGAGTGGACAATTGACTGTGACGGTGCTGTTATTTCAATAAATCTAAAAACACAAATTAGTTGTTGTTCTGTCTGTGGGCAAAGCAATTGTTTGTCGTATTTCTGTGTGAGTTTGGTAGGTTTCATATGTTACACATTATAGCACAGTAGAGTTGTAAAGGTTGCAAACACCAACCTAATTATTCTGGGGGGTCACAACTCTGAGAGGTTGACAACCACTGCACTTGATGATGTTTTAATCCATGGCTGAAAAAAAAGCACCCAACAAATTTACTATTTACTCGTGTTTGAGCAATGCTAGGAATGCTTTAGGAAATTACTGAACCTTTTTTTTAAATTAAATCATATTTATATCCTTAGTAGGAAAGAATGGACTTTGGATTGAATGCTCAAATGAAGCTCAGCTTAAGTTCAAGCAGGAAGACCTTCTCATTAAGCCTCATTCATTCACAACTCTCTCACTCTGCTTTCTAATCAGACTTAACCACAATCTCCTCCAGGCAATCATGTTGCTGCTGTCAAACTTTAAATCTGTTCTCTTCTTTGCTGCTTTCAGCTGACCCGACCCTCCTCCACCCCGTTCACATCCAGTTCATCATATCGTTGCCCAGGTTGAGCTCATCACAAGTCCACCCTCTCATCACATCCAGATCTTCTGCATTCTCTTCTTTCCTTCCCCACCACCACCACCAGTGTCTAGACACCACCAGGGGGTTTCCTATACTAATCACGGCTTCAACAACACCACCAACACCACAGGACGTCACGATGGGGTCTAATGGCCAAAGACTTTCTCATCGTCATTGTGCACATATCAATATATCAATATATCAAATATATTTGCTCATTCAAAAATTAAGTTTCTCCTGATTTAAATGCAAAAACAGACGGAATAACTTTTCTTTAACACCTCAACATCTTATTTGTAAAGTTTGTAAGAGCTTATAAATGGTTATGATGATGATTATGTTTAGATATGTGTTTACAGTTTCAAGTGTGGGGTATATTTATCTTCATTATTTGACTCATTAATCAAGTCAAGACATAAAAAGACATATTTTATGAAAGGCTTGCCTCCAACGGAAATATTACCTTCTACTTAGCTTGTTAGCGGTCAGAGCTAACTGTTGCTTAAAGACTGGAGCACAAAAAATTATGTAAAGTTAAAATCAGATATTCAGAGATATATAACAGCAATAACCACATAACGTATGAACACTGCTAACTAGCTGTTGTCTTCAGTCAGACATACAGTAGCTACTTTTATCAGACATATAATCACAACATATGGCAATACGTTACTGGCCATATGCGAATACAGCAATACATTAGAGAAACACTTACTCACTAATCATCTGCTCTTGTACAGAAAGCCAAACTCCATCCCAGCGCTCAATATATTCTCTCAGGCTGTTGCCTGCATCTAAGACTATTGGGAGAGGTTGTTAAATGCTGGCAAAATAATCACTGTTTTATCATCAATACTACCAATGTAGCTCAGAATAAGGACAGAAATACTGTTGTATCAGTTTTTCTGAGGGACAAATAAAAGAAACCATATATGAGAAAATACATTATTTAAGCTAGTAGAATTACTCTTTTTCTCCAGTTTCTTCAAAGATGGACCAGATGTAACGTAATCTGCTGTGGTTGTGGGTTTGATAAAGGTAGTGACTGTAAAGTTGCTATAGTAGTCTGTCTCCACCTCACACAACTCCAACATAAAAGCTTGCTAAAACGTAGCCATGCAGTGTAGCTAGGCAGTGATGAGGATTACAATTCTTCCCTCTGCAACTATTAGAGGTCTAGCAATCAAAACACACACAGTTTGTAACATCCTTAATAATAACAGCAAAGTCACACTTTAATCCACAGTAGTCTAACAGACCATTTTCACAGGAGACATTTTCACCTGCTATAATAAGAATAGTACAGGTGTAATTATTAATGTTAACGATGTCTGTACTCCATTTAGGTGAGCCAGCTCTAGGCTCTGCTATTGTGCATACTGGCTCACTGGAAGGGCTTACATGGGCGCTTGATGGAACTGAGCCATTGTTAATGTTATTAGTCACACCAGTGCTTTTCCCAGCTACGACTGCTTATAAGAGGATCCATTAAGTGTCCAGACAGAAGAAAAACAGGAGGAAGGCTGTGCAAGAAGTTTAGACACTATAGTTATTTATAAGTTTGTCATCCTGATACTGTCCATACTGCAATGTTACATTTATCTATTCTGTGCACGCAGCAACGTCTGTCTGAAATTTTGCTGTTGTATTTGTAAGCTGTTCAGACTGTAAAGCCCCATGAGGCAGATTTGTGATATCGGGCTGTATTGACTATTGCCAATCTATAGTCAAAAAGTCTGCTCTGATTTGACAGTCAAAAAGTTGGTTAGTTACAGAGAACTGATATTTGTTCCTCTTCCAAAAACACATTTCACCAGTATGCTTGGCAAGTAGTAACTTGGAAATCTGTCGACAATGTTTAAAACAAACATTTCTCACTTTGTTAAATTCAGGTTGTTATGGTGACCAACTGATGTCACTCACCCACTGAGCACGACTATGAAGTCCATGACGTTCCAGCCGTTCCTCAGGTAGGAGCCTTTATGGAAAACAAAACCGAGTGCCACAAGTTTGATCCCCGCCTCGAAACAGAAGATCCCGATGAAGTACGGCTCCGTCTTTTCCTGAAATAATGTACGAGAAACAGTTCAAGTCTGAGTTGAGTTAATGAACAAACTAATCAAACTAAACACACTACAGTCGTGAACAATGTCAAAACTATAACTGGCTGAGTTTGATGTGTATACACAGGCTTCACACATAAAATGAACTGAACTCAACCTGTTCAGCAAAGAAACAAGGGAAACTGTTTATTCAAACCAGTACGGATATTACTTAATATTAGACAATCAAATAACAGTCAATTAGGAATCATTCATTTGAACATTTAATACTTTGGTGCACATAGTTTACGTAAAATGAATGATTGGATTGCAGAGAATCTATACTATCTAACAATGGGTAACATATCCATATTGACAAAAGTTTAAACATTTATATTCGTGTAGCCGATCTAAGCAGCTTAGAGTAAAAAGTAAAAGTATTAACAGCAAAATAAACAACAAGTACAGAGTATCAAAAGTACTCATTATGAGTGTTACATTTATTATATACATTTATTATATTATTATTATTATTATATCATTATATTTATTAATGTGTACATATAAGCAGCATTTCAATGTTGTCAATGTGGAGCTAATTTTAACAATCTGATCATGTGTTTTACATACCGTATATATAATCTTAATCTCAATAGTAGTAGCTAGTAACTCCAGCTGTCAGATAAATTTAGTGGAGTATGAACCAGTATGAATCCTAAACACTGGGCAGCATGGGATTAAATTTACTTGGTTACTTTCCTGTACCGAAGGTAAATGTGTATGTGGCATTTGTCCTCATGTTTCCATGACATTATGACAACTGTTTGCTGTAGTTTGTGTAGTTAAGGCCAAGAAAACATTTCTGTTAGGGCTGCACGACATGGTAAAAATATAATATTGTGAATATTTAGACAAATATTATGATTGCAATATGGTTCACAATTAAGTTGAGGAATGATCATTTTTAATTATTTGATATTACATTTTCACTGAAAAAAAAAAAACAATTAAAATGACGATGTTGTGACAGTTGTTGAGGTCTGTACCACACAAACAATGTTTTCTTACATCTGGAGATGTAGACCAGGGAATCCCTGCAGCATTGCATTACTTTATTGTTTTGTCACACATTAAAAAAAAAAAAAGTTCTACGATTTGGATATTACACTTGGCTATATCACAATTTCAATAATATTTTGATTAATTGTGCAGCACTAATTTCTGTTCAAAACTATCCATCACCTTAAAATCCAGGGCTCTGAGCAGATCAACATGCTAATAGCAAAGTATGCACCCTGAATTGAAATTGAGGTTTCCTTTTTGGATGTGAACCTTTTGTGATTACTGTTTTTTAAGGCACAAAACAACTTGGTCTTCTCATGAACCCTGGTGTATTTTGTATCCCTGCCTCTCCATCTCACAATAACCTCACTCACAATCCTGGCAATGTGTAGAGGATGTGAAAACAGATTTTTGTCCTCACCAGTCTCTTTGCCATGGGGGTTTTATCCTCTCCAGGGAGGTGCTGCTCCAAGGCCAGGACAACACAGTTGGCGGTGATGGTGGCCAGGATCATGTACTCAAATGGTGTAAAGGCCAGAAAGTTAAGGAAATTGCTTTTATCTCAACTCAAGGACAAAACTGTATCAACAAACAAAGTGATGTACAGCAAACATGGAAAAACATCCAAAGCTTATATCAAATAATTCTTTGTAGCTCAGCTACTACAGGAATATGACAGTATACTGTTTATCATTACACAAACAAGTCCTATTATACGATACTAAAGAAAACATCATATTCTGTATTAAAGAAGCTTAAAAATGCAGCAGCAACTATTAGTGTTATTCTTCATATACAGTATTGGTTTTAAATTCAACAAATATACATGTACGTGGTTCAGTGGAAAGAGAGAAAAACATAGATGGATGGATGATTAAATGATAGATGAATTATGGCATGGTTCATATTCTCTTGTATTGGAAGCAATCTGTTAGAGAGATTGCAGTATCCATGGCAACCTGCTTTTAAAAGTGCTTTTCATGAGGGGGAAAAAGAGCAGGTTAGGAAGGGAGAGAGAGAGAAAGAGAAAGAGAGAGGGAGCACAGTGAAGTCACCTTGGCCTTAACTACACAAACTACAGCAAACAGTTGTCATAACTCCTTTCACTGCAGACCACAGTGTGTCAGTTTATCTCTTTGCTACTAAAGAAAAGAAGCCAAAGTTTTAGCCTGTGAAATTCATATTCAACTTGAGTATAAACATAAAAAAATATCAGGTTCTAGAAGTATTTTCATGGTCTATAAATGATGTAATGCTCAAACAATTAGCAATTAATAAATAGCAAATAAATAATTAGTAAGTAATTTTTTCTGAAGGATATTTCCTGCTTCCTTATGCTTTAGATAATTGTAAATCAGTTTTGGACTGTTGGTCAGACAAAACAAACAGCGATTACTCGACTAATTGTAAACAAAATAACTGAAAATAATCACTGGCTGCAGTCTTTACAGGATGCAAAACCTGCTGAGAACTTGTCGAAACAATGCAAGAGCCTGTGGAAATAAAAGAAAACTGAAAGTTAAATTGCAAACACACGTGCTCTGTTTCATAATGAATGTGTGAATAAATATTAAACAAATGTAATGACAGCTGCAATCTTGCAATAAAACATTTTAGAGCTGAAATGATGAGTCGATTAAAAGGTGAAGGATTTAGCATCTAGAAGTGTACAGTCCCTTGTTTCACCTTCCCCCTTTTCAAGCCTGAAGGAGAAACTATGGTGGCTGTGAAATGCATGAAAAACGTGGCTCTTGGCCAGTGTTTGGTTTGTCCTTTCTGGGCGACTGTAGAAACATGGTGGTTCAACATAACGTTTCTAAATGTTACACACTGAACTTATACTCGATAAGCAGAAAAATAATCACCAACCATCTGTAATTTTTCAAGTTCCAGATGTTTTAATTTGCTTCTTTTCTCTGTCTCCTGTGATAATAAACTGAATATCTTTGAGTTTTGGACAGACAGACAAAACACACAATTTGATGATACTTTGGGGGAAATTAAGATGAGGATTTTTCAGAATTTTCCATAATGACTCCCACATGCTTAGAGTGGGAGAGTGAGGCAAGGGGGTTGAAATCTGCAACTACACTGCTAGATGCCACTAAATCATACACCATCCAAAATCTGTCAGTCAATTTTTTTTAAAACACATTTGTATTTCTTAATGTGACTCCAGATTCAAAACATAAACCTCAAAGTAGACACTTTAAGGTTTGTGTTGTCACACTTTCTCACACAAACATCTGTATGAGTGTGTGCATGCGTGGTCCCCTCCACCTCCAGGTACAGTACTTACATGTGTGTGAACCAACATGCACGGAGTCTGACTATGTGCCCCAACCCTTGTATGTGCTTGTGACTTTGAGTCCCTCGGAGTTCCCATGTGGCAGCTGCTTCTTGTTATTAATTTTCCTGCCTTGAGAGAAATGGGGTCACTGACTCACAGAGGAGTGCTATGATGGGGGCCTCTGGGACCCACACTGACTCACATTGACAAGTCCATATTGTTGCCATTGAAAGCAGTTGAAAATAGCTAAAGTGGGAAATACTTAATAAATCTCGCCCACTCTGTTAGTACCTGTTACCTTGCATACCAGAGATTATGCATGTTTTAGACCATTTAGGACAAATCAAACACAGTTAACCATTTTGAATACAGTGCTGTTGTTTTTTTAGACATTTTAACTTACATTTGTTTTAGTACCGAATTGAATTGAAAAAAAAACTAATCAATTGACTCACTCTTGAAACATGGGTTAGGATGACAGGGTGGGTTTATCTGGGCTCCCCTTTCCCTTCCCCTTTCTTCTCATTTTTTTACGATTGTTCCTAGGTTTTTACTGACACTGACCATTTAAATTAATATGATGTAAAACTGAGTAACAACTGAATCAAAGTAGGGGTGGCAACTGATGAATATTTTCATAACTCATTCATCTGACAATTACTTTCTTGATTAAAGAAGCTGGGAAAAAGTGCAAAATCCCTCAAACGTTCTGTCCTCAAGCCATGCTGGAATCTTTAAAATGTTTGTTTTGTCCGACCAACAGTCCAAAACCTAAAGAGAATCTGTTTAAAATCACTAAAGACAAAGAAAATCGGCAAATTATAACAACTGAGAAGCTGGAATAAGGGGATGTTTGACAATTAACTGATTACCACATTATTACAGATTAATTTTCACTCAAATCAATCAACTGATGGATTCTATCTGCATCGATATATGAAAACTCTCCTGAGATGTGCAATCCACCAGTCAACATTAAGTCTACATTTATTTTGTCAAAGTCACATTCTTAATGTAACTTTGACAGTAATTTATGGAGAGTGATTGATTATATAACAAAAGGAAGCTTTAGGAGGTCTTCATGTTTATGCAAATGAATGGAAGCCAATGGCTGTCAGGAAGGGGGAACTGTACAGCTCACATTTACAAATGGTCAGCAGTGATATGAAGTATACACTAGGGTTGCAAATAATGGTTATTTTTCATTGATTATTTTCGATAACTTTGTACATTAGTCTATCATTTGCAACAACAAAAAAAATATACACCCTATTTTCCCAGACTCCAAGGTGACACTGTGGAATATCTTGTTATGTCAAAACTCAAAAGATATTCAGTTTACAAAACTATAAAACAAAGAAAAACAGCAAATCCTCATTCAGAGAATGTGGGCTTTTTTTTTTTTTTTTAAATGACTCAAAGCCATTAATCCATTATCAAAGTAGTTACAATAGAATTTTCTGTTGATCGACTAATTGATTCATCGCCTAATTGTTGCAGCTCTAGTACTCATAATTTAATATAACTTGCAGGAGCTCTCGTCCTTTAAATGAATTCCATGGCACAGAGACCTACATTAAAACCAAACTTGTGAGTAAAGGTACAACTCCAATGTGTTTGTGCAGGAATGTACAATCAAAGAGATATACCATTGCTATGAATTCATATGAATCTGTTTTTCACTTGCAATCTCAGAACTTGGACGCTATGTGCAAAAATCTGGGTCTCACCCAGTCAATACTCTGACATGTGCTGCTTTTACAGCCCACGATCCACCACAGTACTACTGGCCAGCTCTCTCCCACATACCTCTGCAATACCGACAGTCACATTACCGTGCTGCCGGTGGCCAGCTAGTCTTGACCACTAGCCCCACTCCCACACACCACACAGAGCCTGTGGTTAGGTAACAGTGGGAGACTGGCACGCTGCACTGAAGGGGGTGTAAGACAGGAGGAGCAGTGGGTAGATATGGCAACTGAGTTATGTTTTTGAACCGATTATGCTATCAAAATGTCTAAATATGTACATGATTTATCAGGGAAATCACTTTAAACACAATTAAGGTAAATAAAAAAATAGATTTAAGTAAACACCAAAAGCAGCAGTAATGGATTCTTATGTTTGTCCTGTAATTAACAAATGTGATTGTGCATACATATTGCCTGCACTCTGTGGTCACATTGCATGCATTGGCTGCGGTTGCTGGAAAAATAACTTCCCCACGATAATCTTTGTTAGACCTATAGAAGGTCAGGAGAAAGACACTGCTGGCCGATGCTATGCAGCAGGAAGCAGAGAAAACGCTGCCTGGTGGATTTGAACTGACACCTACTCATGGCCAGGTTCATATTCCAATGAGCACTAAGGCAGCAGAGATGTGCCTACATGCCACCCCCACAGTGAGCAGAGCTGCTTCTTAATGATCACCACATGCTAACTTTCTGTCTTCTGCCAGCAGTGGAGCACATGGAGCCCACCGATGAATAAAATCAGGGCGAGTTACTTAGCAGAAACATGAAAAGGTTCAATTCAGCTGTCCAGAGGGGAGAACTCATTAAAAGAGCTCATTTTCAATCTGGTGATTTAACTTAATAGCAGGAAATTATGGAGGAGGTTATGCAGATAAGCATACACTGAACAAAGAGGATGCAAGGTAGCTCTCGTATGTGGAGGAGCATGAAAATGATGATAATTCATGCAAGACACAGAGACAGTACTGACATTGTACTTTAGAAACTGCACTTTTTGGCACAGTTTACACATTCAGGAGTGAATGGGAGTTTTTCTGCTGCTGTTCACATGCAGCCTGTAGCTGTCCATGGTGCTGACCTGACACCAGCCTACTGTAGCACTGTCTCCATAACAAACTGTAACAAACACAAACACAACTTTAAACACAAGGATATGGCCATTCAATGATTCGCCTTGCGTATTTCCTTATGATGTTGTCCTCTGCGAAGATGAAGAGTGACCTGTTGACGGTGAGGCAGTTCTGCCGGTGGGGGACGGGGTTGTACAGAGCCATGGTCCGGGCCCGCTGCGCCTTGGCTTGTTTCATGGAAGCGGTCAGTCCCGCCGCCGCCGCGTCCTGCCCGTCCCCGCCGCGCTCCATGTCTCCATCCCCGGAGTCCACGGTGCTGGGAGCGGACTCGTCTCCAAACCGAGCCATTCTACAAAAGAGATGGAGGAGACCGCCGGGCTTTTTTTTTTTAGAGTGTTTTACTACAGGACGACTTCTAGTAAAGAAAAATGTGAAGTGGAGCTAAACGAAAGAAAAAGATCCACCTTCAATCCACTCACTGGCTTTTCGAGCGCCAAGAATTCCCCAAAAGTTGCAGATTCCTACCACTCCATATCCACAAGATAAAAAAGGATTATATCATTCAACTGGCTTATATTTTAGGAAATCATCCATTTACTTAATGGCGATTCGGGTGCAAGGGCTGCAAAAACCGCTGCATCTCTGTTATCCCATCTGTTTAACAGCGCCTTACAATCAACTTTTAATGTGTGCGCGTCTGAAACTCTGGCAGCGGAAAGGGAGAAAATATCCACCGACTTTACAGCTTGCAGCTTTCTACCGACATCCAAGCTCGTTTTGATCAGACAAACCAGCAGCTGCTCGATCAAACACTACTCTGCGCTCATTACGCGGAGAGATCCGAGGGAAGTCCTCGCAAACTTTGCGCATCTTCTCGACCCGGCAAACTTGACCGAAGAAAGATGTCATGTGAAAAGGAAGACCGTTTAACGCGAAATTCTTAGTTAGAAAAAAAAAAAAGAAAAAAGTGCACGTGGTTGTTCTCTAATCAGCCGAAATGTAGCACGAGAGCCGCTTGAATCGCTAGATCAGACGTATCTTACAAATCTTATCACCTGCTGGAAAATGATCACGCAGCCAGGAGCGCACAGGCATCGGCAGCCCCCTCCCACAGTAATATTTCATGATGGCGATTTTCAAAAATTCATCTGAATGAAAGCTGGTGGAGAGGAGGGACACATATTTTGTTACCATAGCAATTAGAGCTTACTGAGGATGAACAAAAACATTGTCCTAAAAAAAAAAAAAAAGGAGCCTATATACAGTAGGCTGTGTGGGTATGTGGTTCAAAAACAATTATGTAAAGATGTTAGTGGGTGCAGAGGCAAGAGAAAGGGGTGTGAAAATACATTTAATACTAAAAAGGAGGAGAAACAAAAAGGCAACAAGTGTGTGGACAGGGCAAGCATAAGAAGAAATTGCCTGAAGGTGATTTAGGTTGACTCACCCCCCCCCATTTAAATGCTTTTACCATTTGATAGCCAGACAGCATTGTGATATTTCCATTAATGGAGGCAGACTTGTACTATTAAAACATTTAAAAACTAGGCCATTGTGCTAATATTGGAGTAAAAGTCAGGAGTAAAAATAGAGCATGAAATAGATCTTAGGGCTGCTCCCTTTTTGAGGGAGAAGAAGAGAAGAAAGCAGGGTCTTTTTCACACTCAGTGCCACAAGTGAGACCTCATTAGGCAACTGGGCTCTCTCGCTCCATCTGCTGCTGTCCTCTCTTCCCCACTGTTTCCTGAAGATGACCACTTCAGCCCCCACAGACATGATATTATTCAATCATAACATGTTTCAAGCCTGAAGCTGCTTTTTTTGTCAAGTCAAAAATAAAATGCAATTTAAATCGACCACAGCATCAGTTCACTTGAAAATCCTGACACAAAATATCACTCTGCTGCCGCTGACTGACAGACTCAACTGTGCAGCAGCACAATGCAGGTATCACAGTGTGTGCAGACGGGCAGGGCTCAGACAGGGGATTGCGAAAGCAAGCCAAGAGAGAGTGATAAATTTATGCTTGGCAAACAAAGTCGAGATCTGGGGGAGAAGGGAAGGAAAAAAAATCGATTTAACAGGATCTATGAATAAGTCCCTAACTGGGCTCCAAAAACTCAGAACACATGACTCTGTTACCTCCTCTTCCTAATCTGCATGAAGCAGGGCGGGCGTGTCACTTCATGCAAGGCAGGAGAGCCACAAAAGGCAACATTGACCTATTGAGTGCAGAATGTAAAAATACCAGTATATGCACAGTATACAACATAACATATCTCACATTCATCTCCACTCTCTACTAAAGAATGTCCCACATAAGCGCTCATTACAAAAGAAAGACATCATCAACTTGTATGTTGCTCAACTGAAATATTTGTCCATCTCTGCAAACAGTACATATCTCTCTCTATCTCTGCGTCTCTAGCGCTCTCTTTGCTGTTGTTTCCATAGCGACATAGCTCTCTTGAATTCCTGCTCCGTTCTTTTCATTTCTGCCAACAAAAGCCATGTTGCACAATAGAGCAACCTCTTCCTACAGAAATCTGTTTCTCCAAACACACACACACACACTTCCCCTCCATCAAGGTCATTGGACATCTTCACGTCACTGACAGAGTACTGCACGGCACCACCACTACACTGATGATCCGCTGTACTGTATACATGACCAGATGTAGTCTGCTTTAAGAGTGTAAGGCTTTTGTTCTGCTCACAGCCTACTCAAAGGCTTCTAAAAATAGCTGTGTAAACTGATAGAAAAAGCAGCAAATCTTGGTCTTAGAACCAGACTTTGAATAAGATGAACTTTGATTGAATTGATTAAGGGGAACATTGGCACCTCACTACCGGACAAGAAAAGTATTTTATGACCAACAAATTTTATATGAAAGCCACAGTAGGTTGCATTTTTATGTCCATAGCCGAGCAAAAGATCTTTAGAAATATTGTATAGGGGAAGACAGATGAAGTGAGGCTGCAGGTGACATGCACTGTGAGTTAAAACGTTAATGGGCGTACTTTGTGCCAGAACTCTGAAGAGCATTTATATAATTGCAGACAGGCTTTCATCCAACATTGACTGGAGTGGTTTTAGCATTTTATTTTTCTCTCTGTTCCCTAGCAACAGACATCCTCTAGTACTGAGTTATGTCAGTTTGATTCGACCAATAACTGCCGTTTATATCATTGCAGATTGGTGTGAGAATGTGCCAGTTTACTTTGAAACATATTTGCCTTATGTGTTTCAGAGCAATCTTATAGCCTGCAGATTACCACCAAAAAGAGCTCAAAATGTTGCAAATTCAAAGCTGGAAAAGTTCTTGAAAAAAAGCATTTTTCACTCTAGAAAGTCATATTATGCAGAAATTTTGTGTCACCTATTGAGTTAGATGATACATTTAACCCTACAATTTGACAAAATATCATTAAAGTTGTGCAGGAAAGGTCAACAATGTCCAAACCCTACTGCTTAGCTCTACAGACATCATGTGCTGCTTCCCTGCTGCTCTTCTACTTTGATTCCCTAGCATCCCCTAATGGACAAATAACCACAATACATGCACAGCAGTGCTCTAAAACCACTGTTGTTTTTTACTCCTTTATTTAATAATATGTACTTTTATGTGCTATAGTTGCCAATGCAGTCAACACTTAAAGGTTGAAAATAAGAAAATATGAAGAAAAAGTGACTCAAGTCCTCAAATGTCTGTACATGAGAGGAAAAAGATGGAAAGCCAAAGAGAGAATGACAGCACACCAGTTAAGTGGATGTGGAGTGGGTGGTGGAGGTACAGTAGAGAAATCAGGAGGTGGAGGAAGGAGGTGGAGGAGGAGGGGGGGGGGTTACACTCATGGAGTACCACTCCACATTCAAGTGGTGGGAAGCAGATAATCAGAGTGATGTGGCTCCAGAGTTCAAAAGTTCACGAGCAAGCACCCTCAGCTCCGCCATTAATAACGCTATCCAGTATCTGATTACTGTAAACTGCAGCCAACAATGTTACACGGGCATTAAAAAAACAAAATCAAGTGATGAAAGCAGTGGGAACTGATTTGGTGATTCATTGGTGGAACTACAGCAATGCTGGAAACAAAGGCATCTGCATATGTATTGCTACTATGGAGCACCCTTTGAAATAGCCACTTTGTAGCTAAGAAACATAACAACAATAATAATTGTTATACTTTATACAGTAATAGTTAATCATTTGAACCCTTGAACTCCTGTGTTTTCAATACTGTGGATTTTTTTCACCACTTGCAGCCGTATGGAACAGCGTTTTTAGGAGAGGGTTAGTAACACGTGTACAAGGATACACACGTGTGATGTGATACAGTCCTGCAGATGTTTTCACATTATTCCACTTATAACAATGTAGATATATAACAAAGCACCAACAAACGAAAGGAAGAAGACTGCTAGCAAGAAAAACAAGGCAGGTTTCGAATCAAATCTGCCAAAATTCAGGTCTTCAGATGTTTTATGAGGACAGAAAGGCATTCAGCATGTTTATTAGGCCCCAAGGATACACACAGTGTATTTTGCAGCTTGTCTTTAAATTGTCCCATTAAGATGCTACCCATGTATTAACCACAAAGGGGATTAATTATTATTTTCATGTAATAATTGTTTACATTACATTCAAATCAGGTTTCCTATGACATTTGATGAGAGCACCAAGAGTCAACAAAAAACATGTGTGGGCCGGAGAACCAATCAATGAGAGAGTTGACCCTTTCACACTATATGGTGTAATCAGATTAATGTTAATATCAAAAATGACTTAATTTCAAAGTTAAAGCCACATTTTGCTGCCCATGGAGCAGTGGAACAAGCTGGAAACACAACACTTACATCTTATAAAGTTGATACAGTGATGTTCGCCATAGCAAACAGTTGCCTGTTTACACTTTCAGCTGACATGGAGCACCATTAGCATTCATTTGGCATTTTTTAAGTCCAAAATTGACTCTCTCTTGGGCTCTGATTTGGTCTCCACCAACTCCCGAGGGAAGTATCTGGTTCTGATTTAGATGCTAAATGCTTTAAACTGTGTCTGTAGGGCTGCAGGTTGTCAAGAGCTGATGACACAATATGTATCAGGATACAGGGGATTTCATTCAATACACTACTGCAACACTGTAAGCAAGGTGATATATTGCATCCATGTTAATAAAATCTGAGTCAAAAAAAGTTTACTGGTACTGCAACCAGTAACATTGCTACCTCGCTGTTGGTGGTGTAAGCACAAAAATCTATAGTGATTTTGAGAACCGATACCATATCACAAAACAATATTCAATGATTTGTATCAATAACAGCTTCCTGCTGCGACAGTAAACAAGGTTGATGAGAGGGGAATTGCGAAGCCAGGTGATAAATCTCTGTGGGTTCAGCGCTACAAGCAACACCTTTCACCGTACATATTAACATCTGGCCCATTCTTCATTTTAAAAATTCTGATTAGTGCAGCGTTAAGTTGAGCAGTAATGTTATATACCATTTGTATTCTGTATCTGCTGGTTACATTGTCAAAGCTACAGTGTGTCACATGATAACAGGTGTAATTAATAACATTAACGAAGGCTAGACGGAATGGAGCCATCGTTAAAGTTATTAATTACACCCGACTCCAAGTGTCTGCCACGAAAAAGGTTTATTGACTGAAATATTGAAATCAAAGATCCCATTTTTTTATTGTATGATGCCGTCACAACTTCAATTTCTTCTTTCCATTGAATTCGACAGAACATATTTTATATCTTTCTAAGTTTTGGGACCTTGGTTAACATTTAAAATACGTTTCTGTGGCTTCACATTCTGTGTTTGTGATGACGGACCCACCTCGAGATTCAACAGGTTGAGAAGTTATACTGCAGTGTGCAGTATGTGTGTTCTTTTACACTGGCACTTTCATCCTCCTCCATGGAGATTTATCATCTTTACACATATAATTTAAGAGGAATCGTTTGCCTCTGAATCTCTTTTATACTTACTCCCACTCCTTCCTGCGGGCCTGCGGCGTGCTCTGGATTTTGTGAGCCTGGTGAGCCATGATAATGTCCTTCTGCTCCACAAGTCCTCCGCGCCGTCGTAGCATGCCGTGGGGGCTCAGAGACCCTGAACCCTGATCGGACGAGCCCTCTTCCTGACCACAAGGCACATCAAAGCTGGCTGCTCGAGGGGGCAGTCCCAGGTACTCGGGGACGGCATGAGGAACCTGCAGGGAGCTGGAGCGGGCCCCTTGTGCCAGGCCGTGACGGGCAGCAGGGCTGGGCTTCATCCAGGCCTCAGGCTCGGGGAGGGACAGAGAAGACTGAACGTGCATCTTTCCACCTGGACCACAGCTGGATGGAGAGTGGAGGTTGGGTGTGAGGGAGCGGGAGAGGGACTGGTCTGAACTGGTGAGCATGTCTACAGAGGAAGGTAGTTGGCGGTTTCACCATAATTCTGCAGAGAACGGGTAAAGAGGAAGTAAAATTATGAGTGAAACACATTCATGAAACACTGCTCAGAAAACATTTCACATTCTGCATGTCCACTGTCTATTTTTAGCCACGATAGCAGCATGGTTCCAGGGACTGCAATGTTGGTCAGTTGGTCAGTCCACCACTTTGATCCAGACTGAAATATCTCAACAACTATTGGATGGGTTGTACAGATACTCAAGGTCCCCAGAGGAGGAATCCTAGGTCAAAGTTTTTACACGTCCAGTGGAGTATCTCAACATCTACTGGACGGATGGGTACAAAAACTGATACAGACATTCATGGCTGCAAGATATTGTATCCTAATGACTTCTGTAAGCCCTTGACTTTTCCTCTAGCGCCACCAGCAGGTTACAGTTTTTTAATTTAAATATCTCCACAACTATTGGACAGATTGACATTTGGTTCAGACATTCCCCATGTTCCCCATCAGCCTGAATTGTAATCACTTTGGTGATCATGGTCATCTAACGCCATCATCTGGTAAAAATTTCTATTTGCCTATAAAATACTTTGGTTTATGACCAAATACCTGCAAAATGAATGACATCAGCCTCAGCTATACTTTGTGTTTAGTACTAATTAGCAAAGCATGCCAACGAGCTTGCCTAAGACGAGTGTAGATGGTGAACATTAATGTGGTCAGCAGTTAGCATTGTCGTTGTGAGCATGTTAGCACTATCATGTTAAACTCTGTTCCTATAGTACAACCTCACAAAACTGCTGGCATGGCTGTCAAACTACCAGTAACCTGTTGTATTATTTAATATCAATAAAACAGAGCATATACATTCTGAGCCAAGTAGCATACAGTCTGAGATTGCTAGAATAAGGTTAACCTGTTTAAATGTCTCACATTTTTATTAATAACTGTTAAACTGCATTTTCACACTAAACAGTGTATCTTAAATTCAGAACGAACTCCACTACTTAACTGTAATGTTTCTAAATGATCACCTCAGCTAGTGGGATCTTTGATGCAAGCAGTGCATATGACTGGATGAACAAAGGCTTTGAATCAGCAGCCACGCAGAAATAGTACCAGTAATCATACTGGTAAGCCGAATAAGACTGTGTACTGAAAGTGGGTGTAGTAAAGGCAAGGAGGACACATTCAGAGAGGTGAGATTTAAAGCATTGACCGCAGTTTAGAGTTTCTTGCTTGAATCCAGTCTCATGTTTGGTTTCCAGAATACTGCACAAGACATGAGAGACATGTTAAACCATTATCCTGTTGTTGCTGCCATTGTCCAGTTAAGCTCACAAAATGTGTGTGTGTCACAAAGTAATATGAGGGAGATGAGGTGGCAAGGCTGGAAAACAGCAAGTTTGAGGCGAGCCAGTCGGAGACAGACGAAACAAGGCTGTCTCCGCTGAGCCGGAGCTGAAAAGAAGATGACTGAGTGTGGGAGAGCTGAAGCAAAGGCACAGTGACTCACTCATCAGCAGCAGGGCTCCTCAGACATGAACTGGACACAGTCTGAGTTGAGCTGTGCCCTCAAACACAGCACCGCTCGTCTGAAAGCCGGGGAGAGGCTACAAGGTCAGCGCGCATACAAGGATGGCTTTATGCTGCTGATGGGCGGCCTTTCTCTAATTTTAGCAGACAGCCATCCAAGTTCAAAAGATATGTGATACCTTGTATTATGAGGCGTTTCTGCAGCCAGAGCTGTGGGGAAATTAAATGTCAAGGCACACCTTCAAAAAAAGGCAGCAGGGGCAACAAACTGGGATGCATTATCGCAGGGTGAATCCATGACATCTGGGTTGCTTATGAAAACAAATTAAAGTGATCATGAATGGCAGCATGGATAGGGGTTGTTTTATGGATAAGAGCATCAATGAGCCCACTGCATGGTGCACACAGACAATAATTGCTGCTGCAAGAGGCGTCCACCTTATCTGTATGATTCATTAAAGTTAAAACACCTGCGTGGAGATGCTTCTTCTGTTTTAAATTCAAATAATTTTTAGCTCCTGGCTGTAATCTAATTCGCTTTTAATTAGTGCAACCACTGTAGAGCCTATACGGGAAACAACAGGCGGACCCCTCCTCCTCCTCCTCCTCTTAATTTGTGCGCGTCAGCTGCAGGTCTGCAGTCCTTGTAGAAATACATTAACTAGCCTGTTAACAGGTATTGCTAATTAGGATGCTGTTTCTTTCTTCTGGCGTAGTTAAGTGTTTGACGCACAACCCAGTGAGGAGAGCAGCAGTCATAACAAGTGCAAAATAGATGAATAAGACGCTGGGAATAAAAAAAATATGTTCAGTGGAGGAAGAGGATGAATGCAGCGCGACAAGAAGAAAGAAAAATAAATCTCAATTAACTAATGAAATGATTAATGAATTTGACAGCTTTACCTTGAGGCGACGCGCGCTCCTTCATCGTCCTCCTCCCTGCGATCAGGTGGATCCTAAATTCAGCCCCTCAACACTCAAGTCCCAAGTTTAGTGGTTTGAGGAGGATTTTGCGAGGATTCCTTGAGTGATGATTGCCGCTGTTTGGCTATAAATACCGCGGGGTGGCTGGGAGCCAGGGGAGTGTGGCTCAGATGAACGTAAACAGGCATGGGGACAAGAGCGAAGCATGGAAATAATCCCCATCATCTTCACTCCGCTCGCTTGCGGTGATGTGAGTCACTTTACATGTGGGTCAGGATGATGAACGGCTGCTTCCTTTCAAAAACTTCATTTAAGGAGTTCGAGTAGGATTGTGTCAGTCAGTCAGTCAGTCAGTCGCTTCAAAGGAGGAAAAGTTATTTACCTGTGCAGAGATGAGATGAGTTGTTTAGTGGGAGAGATGAATGCAACAGGTCTACAGGCTGCTCCTCTGAGGGTCGGGTGTGAACTCAAACGCTCGGGTATGTTTACCACTAGATGGTGGACTATAGCCACATACCTGACGCCCAGCAGGTTCAGTGAATGAGGGATTTCACATCAGAGGTTCACAGTATAGGTTTTATAGCTCCACACCCATCCCCATATTACCTCCTGTTATTACCGTTTTCTCTTTTACTCTTCTCAGTGCATCTGTTTGGGTATAACTAGGACATTTCTCTGAGTAAATAAGGAGCAGTGAAAGAAGTATTCAGTATATATAATATGTATATAATCTTTAACAGGTATTTTTTTTTACCTAATTAGTGATAATAATCACCTGAAAATAAGAATAGTTGTTTTTTTGTTACCTTAGAATGAGCTGTTTTTATCTACAGAGGGAGTGGGTCCTCTTCCAGGAGGCCGTCATGTTGGACCGCCATGTTTAGCCCAGATTGGACAAACCTTGTAAGGCTAGTAGTATTCAGTTGGTTGCTATATGATACAATATATTCTGTCAATGGTTGCAACAGACCTTTTTTCACAGCAGCCATTTTTACATAAAATAGCAGCACAAACACAGGTGTTACTAATGGTACTGATTATGGCTCCGTTCCATTCAGGTTAGTCAGAGTGCTGCTGTTGAGCCTGTTGGCTCATTGGAAAGGCTCTGCTACACTAAATGGAACAGAACCTTAATTAGTATCATTGATAACACCTGTGATATGTGATATGTGATGTATATATATATATATATATATATGGGCTACATGCACCAATATAACCACTAGAGGTAGCTAAGTACAGAAGTTTTAATAAATATATAATGTAAATATAGGCTATAACACTGCCTCCTGTCAGTGTAACATTACATATGAGATTAGATTATTATTTTTAATGTAATATTTAAGCTGTTAATACTGTTGGGTCTTGTTATATATAACAATATAGCCTATTTAAGATGTGTGTTAAATCTTAATATGTAAAGTAAATAGCCTGTCAAATAATCATAGAGTAGTATAAAGTACAATATACGTTCAGTTCATTCCACCCTTAAAAATAAAGTACATAAATAGATAAAGACTCTAAATTACTGCCAATTACTCTTTCTATTTGATATTATTATTTAATGGTGACACAGAAGACTGGATATAGGCTACTGTAACATTAATGACATTAGGAAAGATCAACCAAAGAACATATTCAACTTCAAAGAAAATTGGTTTTACTGAGTTTAAAAGCATTTGTTGATTGATCCTTGAAAGAACTGCCTCTATTTATTCATCATTTATTTATTATTGTAAACAGCATTATTCCTGTGTTGGATGTTTATCTATAGACAAACTGCACATTTTTGCATGTTCAGCTGACCTTTAATGCAATCACTAAAAACTAGTTTACATCTAGTTTAGTATGTATTTCAAATTAATCCATTTAAGTGTATCGACTCTCTGTTCAAACTATGTTGTTATCTCTTAAATACGTCTCACAGAAGTTTTTTTGCAGGTTAGAGGAGAAAGTGAACTGACAAAGAGTAATCAGAGATGCAGAACACAGAGTTGCTGCATAGAAGAAAGGAAAATCATACAAATTAATTCTAAAAATACGACTCTAGCAGGTGAAGTACAGCAGGATTAAAGTATAATGTTTCATTATATGTATTTTCTAACTTAGTGGCTCTCACACATCAGGAGAGGGAGTCTGATGTTAGCAGGCATAAAAAAAGATTGAATATGAAAAGGAAAGCCTGCAGCTACATTGTTTGTAGGAACAGATCCAACATATAGGTTTAAGAATTAAGATGTTCATTTATAAAACTAAAAGAGAAAGAAGTAATACTGAAAGTCTGATTAATGACAATCTAATTTATTAACTTCATATATTATAAACAAGACAAGGTTTTCCTCCTAAATGTATAAGACACTTTAAAGTGTCCTGTGTCTGTACTATTATGAAACTAGAGCCAAGGACAGAGAATGCTTTTTCTGTGATTAAAACAGAGCCACGATGGTCCATGTACTTAATTAAAAGGTCAGCCGTGTTCATTTTAACCAATCCTGTTATTCCCTAAACTGGGGAAGAGGTGCTAGCAGTGGGACCAGGAGCAGAGCAGGAACCATCTGCCACCAACAACACCGAAGGGTAAATGAAGACTTCAAACTCAGTATTTCTCTGTCTAAACCTTTTAATTTTTATCCTGGGACGGCTTTTTAAATCTTTGTCTTAATCAAGATTATGTTATTGTTTCATTCCCCCCCCCCCCTATGGTGTGTCCAGAGGTAGCACACAAATATCTCTGCAGTATCTCAGCGGTTGTTGTCAGACATGTCTCCAAGGATTTTGTGACAAGAAGAACACTGAGTATTTTCTTACGTCCCGATGCCATATTGTGTGAATAAGATATGGATTTATGTAATCTAGCAGAATCATCTCTGTGAGGAAATAATTGCCGTCTTATCCTCCAGGCACAAGGCCAAGTGGATGCATGAAGTGGAGACGCCAAGCAGAGAAACTGCTGCCATTGAAAGAAAAAACAAAACAAGAAGACATTAGAAACAAACCATCAGGTGTATGTGTTGGGGGACGGGCATGCTGTTTGGTGCATGAGACAGTTGGTAGTAAATGGTTGGCAAATCAAATCTGGTCTGGCATGAGAGGCTGCCCTGAAGGTAAACATCAGGTTCGCTTTGTATGCTTGCTGGTTCACATTTTACAGACTCTTGCCTGGTGTAATGTTGTGTGTTTTTTAATCTTAAAGTGTTTCAAGGTCAGATTTATTAATAATTGTACCGTCTTTATTGGTATTATCTACACCAGTCAATCTATGAGTGGTGTTTGGGGCTGTGGAAGTCAACTGCAAGTTAAATTAATTGTTCTTCAACTCATATTAACATGAATTGAGCTGCAGTCCAGCCAACTATAGTGGAGTCTTCAAGTATCGAAGTCTCTAGTTTGACACAACTACATATTAACTCATATTTTTCTTGTTCTTATGAGTTGTGAACACTTGGCATGTATTGTGCATCTGAGCTTCATTCTATCAAAATGTGAAGTTGTGCTTTAATCATTTAGATGAGTTATTGCACAGATCTCCTTCTGTGTTCAGTGGCTTACAGACTTTTGGTTTCATGATTCCTTAAAATTAAAGCAATTCCTACTTGATTGGTGAACAGTTCAACCAGAGAATGATTTTGCCTCTTTGGGTTGATTCATGTGATTACATTTTGAGACGGAAACCTATTCCAAGAAAAAAAAAGAAAAAACTCAGAATGATTTGAAAAATGTGATGGTAGAAATATGTTTTTCATCATTTTCCAAGTCCATCTCAGTCAGTTTTAGCACAGTATGTCTACAATAATGGACAACGTTGTCTTTAAAAAAAGCTGAATTATCTCAAGAAGAAAATCATTTTCCATCTAAAATGCCAAATAACTGAAAGAAGTATTTTAATCATCAAGAGTCAGTTTATTTTCATATTCTAAAATGCAAAGGACATAACAGGATTTGAGAATAAATCCAAGGTTGAGTGCACAAAAATGTTTCACTGCAAGCGATTATGTACAAGAATGAAATCAACAAATCTTTACAGAACAGGTACTGCATCGATATTTAGAGTCAACTTTTCGAACCTAGTAACGTAGACTAAACTGGACTTTGATTCATTCGTACTGAAGATCATTTTTTTAAACACAGCACATTAATTAATTTACATTGTAGTGAATTAAAAGTGCTGAATTAAAAGTTCACCATTAGTGCATTAAGGACCACTGTATGCTTGTTTGTTTTTCATACATTAAAGATTAAAATCCCATAAAGGTAATGCTACGTGGCCTCATAAACGGGCCTGTTAGCATTAACTTGAAGGAGAACAAACCAAACTACTGTTCTCTCCATATGTTTACCCAAACATGCTACCCATAAATACATTGGCTAGCAATTACAATTTGATTGTACCATCATAGTATAATTAGTGCGTCATAGGAATATTTACGAATCAATGGTAAACCTTAAATTGTTTTGTTTGCACCACGAAGAATAGTTGCCACAAACATTTGGCAAGATTTTTTCTGTCAAGCAGATAACCTGTAAGGAACTCTGTGTTCAACAAGTTATACAGAAACACGACTTCAGTCTGGGTGTAAATGATTAAGATAATTTGTTAAAAATTAGAGCTGGGTGACATGGACACATCCTCATGAAGATCATTGTGTAACTGTGTCTTTTTTTTTACAGTGTTTAGACCCCGGGATACCTGCTGGCATGTCTAGTTGCAATGTATTTTTGTTTGTATGTCAGTTAAATAATGCCAACTGCAGTTAGGAAATGTTTCTGGAAACTTTTTAGACACGTAAATATGTTCATTTTCAGAGAAAGAACGCAACAGTTGCATAATGATCCAACCAGGTGATGCAGGGGGATAAGTGCACAATCCAGCCAGAGAAAAATGAGTTGTACCATTAGTGATGAAGAATATTTATACACTTTGATCATCACGGTTAATGTAACCCACCCAGCCCTAGTTAACTTAACCCCATGACAGTTTGGGACTGATCACCATTACTCCCAGTGTCAGTCCAGGAAACAACACTGCATTTTGCTGGAATTATGCCTCTACTGAATACAAGATACAATGGATTTGAAAGCTATAATTCAGTTCAACACTATGCGTGCTATAGAAGAGAAGCCAAAAACACTTACTATCAGTTTAAATTAAATCAAATATGAAACTGACCATTTCTCAGAACACAGATGAGTTTAAATACATGAGTTACACAATTCTTCTTCTTTTTTTTTTTTTCAAACCTTCAGTAGGGAATAACGAAAGTGCTCTGGTCAAACCTGTAAAAAAATAATTTATACACACCCCCGTCGTCTGACCAGAGGGTTTGTCACAAAATTGTTGACAACTGTTTTGCTTATTGATGGTCCTCCTCCCATTCACTCCGCCGCTCCTCACTCGCCTTTAGTTGTCATTTGTTAAAGGGAAGGCAGGCAGGCAGTATGACGGTGGAACAGGCTGGGCCCGCTAAGGGCTCTGCCACCTCTCCCTCCAACTCTGTCCATGTTCCTTTCTCTGGGCTGTAGCAGATGGTAGAAGACTTATAGGCCCCCTGAGGAAAAAAAGAAAATCAAGTCAGTCTCTTTATTCCTCTTGGTGCTGTTTGGATTTCTGGAATGGAAAAACTTGTTTTTTATATAAAGGCGTGTAGTCAAAAAATAAAGCAGCAAAAACTTTAAAGAATAAAGTCTGGTGATTTTCTATATTTATCTTTTGCCAATTTAAAAAAAAAAAAAAGACTAAAATCAACAATGAACTGATTCTAGTATAATATAGCTTATTGCTCTGTGCAACAGACTTCAACTGTTGACCAAAAACTATTAAAAACACATCATTGTTGCACTGGGCGACACAATCCTTCGTTACCATGAACCCAGACGCTGTAGTTTATTGTTAGTCCCAAATATGTCCTCCTGCTGTAAGTGTGTATTAATCCACAGCTGAAAATAGTCCCTGACAGATCCAATATTTTGAGTTTGAGCAACATTTGTTAAAAACTACAGTGTCCAGATGTTAAAGAAAATGATTTAAAGATATAAAGGGTGCAGGGAAGTTGGAAAGAATTGAGACAAACACATTGTTGGTTTTGGTCTTTTCATCTTGATTCGCTGATAATAACACATTTTTTTGCCACTCTTATCCTTCAATATAAACTAATCTCGTGTGTAAGAGTATACCATGCTCCAGCTGTAGCCCCCCACGAGGAAGATGCTGTCATCCAAAACAGCACAGCCCGGGCCGCTGCGACCTTCCAGGATAGGTGTCTGCAGGATGTTCCACTGATCAGCTTTTGGGTCGTAACACTCCACCAACATCACGTCTAGATGGGAGAAACCTTTGCGACAGAAGAAGAAAAACATCTTAAAATAATGATAGCACTTCAGTGTATCACATTCGGTTATTATTTCCTGTAATTGTAGGTCCAGTTTACAGGAATAAGCTGCTTGTTTGACTCTAAACGCCCTGAAAACCAAATTTTTACAATCAGCTTCTTACTGTGAGAGATGGCTTCTTGAACACATAATCTTCAGCCAAAGTAAGAACAGTTTTAGTTCTTTCTGTGTTTCTTACTGATTTGAAGTGGACGGGACTCTGTTGGAGACACTTCTGTGCACCAATAAGTATTTAACAACATTTAAAATCAAAATCTGAAGACAGCTGTAAGGGTGTTTTTGCATTTTGTTTGTCATTTTACTTAATGTTATAGAGAAATATGTACCAGAGATCTGAAATCAAGTTTTGAATGTTTGCAGCTAACAGACCCTGGTATTGCACAGTAGGTCCAAATTAATGTACTGCCTGTTTTTCTTTAAACTTGGTGCTCAGTCAATATACTAATAACAACATGATAACCACTATATATGCAGGTAAATACAGAGGAAAAAACAACAGATGAAACATTGACATCTGGATCAGTCCAGAGAATCTTTGTTTTCCTTCATTCATTCCTCCCAGGGCCTCTGAAGCCTGGTTGATTATATTTACAAGAGCCGGCTTTTTCCCGAACACCTGAGAATTGCCACAATTTGAAGGCAAGGCATGTTTTAATATAGCACATTTCCCTTCAAGAAAGCTGTGTATGTGTTTTAAACTGAAATGGATGCACAAACACACACTCGAATAGAAGAACCCACATCCATCCCACAAATATAAACCACAAAGAAAGACATGAACACACACACACACACACACACACACACACACACACACCATAATGAATCACAAGCCAGAGACAATGAATGTGAATACAGTTGTGACAGATCTCAGCGCACTCATAAAAAGTTTTCATGAGCTGTATTTGAAGTGAAAAGTCAATTAGTTTTCAAATTGTAAACCATGTACACTGAATGTACATTTAACAGTCTTTTTAATTAGCAGTGTAAGACTGTATTTCAGAATATCACATTCAATTTCAGCTCCCATTCAGATGCAAGCATTCAGTTCTGCTGATCAAACACAAAACACGTAATAGCAATTCAGTTTTTTGTTCAGTTTTTCCTTTTGTGCCTTGAATGATGAAGAGTGAAAGAGAAGAGGGAATATAGGTCACAGAGTGTAATAAAGGTCATCATCGCTTGCTCATAATGGCAGCATCTCTTTCACACAGCAAAAAAAACACAAAAAAGTATCAATCTTGACCCGTTTCCTGTTTATTTCCCCGAAATGTTCGAGTACTTACCTTTCAAATGGTTTCCACCAATAGCATATAGGCGGTCGTTCATTCCAGCCAGGGCATGAATGGCACGCTTTGTGTTCATATCCTGTTTCCTAGCCCACACGTCCATTATAGGGTCATAACAGTAGAGCCAGGACACGTACTCTCCATTGTGAACTCCTCCTGCAACAGGTAAACACAGAACTGTGCCTTTAATACTGTGACATACTGGCTGCTCATGCAATAAACTCTGTAGGGCAAACTGACATGTGTATCTCAACATATGATTAATACCTATACATTATTGATTTCACTCTTTGAATTGAATACTATCCAGCCACATGTGCTTACAGAGACCCTTTTAGGGCTCTTTTTTAAACTTGATCTTTGTATCACTGTCTACATTCATTATTTAATTTATTTTCTGATAGATCGCAGTGCGTCAGAGTTAATGGCGCCTTCTCTAACCAGCTCTATTCAAACACAGGTTCCACTGAAGGTTGGTGCCTTTGTTCCCTCCTTTCAGTCTAATATTTTAATGACTGGCGTGCTGCATAGTACAGTACAATAGTCACGTCGTAAAGTTCACAGATGATTCAGTGATAGTCAGCTTTTGGAAGAGAAGGATTTTAGTTTATGACTTTCTGTGTTGGCGTGATGAGCCTTTGATTTAAATGTCACTGAAACAAAAGATATCGTTATAGATTTTAGAAAGTATAAGTATTGTATAGACTTTAGAGGTTATATTGAGTTGGTATTATATTGTGGGGTTTCGAGGCACTTTGCAAGAGACTTGGTGACAATCAAATCAAAGCGTAAACCAGGTATTCAGTCATGTCTTTAAGGAAGAAAAATTTCGTTATGAATATTTCTGTCCAGCCTCTGAGAGAATTTTTTGAAAATTGGACCTCATTTTTTCACTTGAAGGTGCATGGCCAGAGGATAAAAAGATATAGGGCTCACATATTCCTGATTGAAGAGGAACTCCACTGATTTCACTCATCAAAGTCTGTTTAGGTCCTGGGGAGTACTATTGCATTTGTGAAAAAAGTTGAGTAAAGCATTTTCTGTCTTCAGAGGGAGCTGTGCGAAACATTTGTTGGAACTGAGGTCTTTGAAAATGTGAAAAAAGTGAGTTTAAAAGATTCATTTTCTAAACTGATAACATGTTTTGTATTTAAAATCTGCAAAGTAAATTAAGCCACTGTAGCTGTCAAACAAATTAATTGGAGTAAAAAATATTTGGTGATAGGAAAAAGAAAATATTCTAAATATTAAAAAGTAAAACTGTTTGTGCTTGAGTAAGAGCCTGTTTACACCTGGTATCAGAATGCACCTTGGGTGATCCGATCACAAGTGGACAGCTCTAAATACAAGTGTAAACAACTGCCGGGACACATTGTGATTCCGATCAATAAAACCACTTGCCGAGGTGTTCTGGGACGCATATCTTCTGTAGTATAAACACTAATGTGTCCTGGGCCACACAGAACAACCGCCAACTTAACTGACATCCTGTAAGTACAAACGAAACACGCTCCCTGTAATGCAAATGATGTGCTTGGGCTCTTTTACCTGCCAAGATAAGCAGAAGATGTTTGTGAACACACTGTTTATTTCAATTGATTTGACCACTGAACTAGTAAGCGCAATATCCCCAGACTCCCTTAAAAAAAAATCACACAATTTTAGAGTTATTGAGTGAGGAGAAACTTTATAAAGTTTGTGAAACGTTATCTACACCATATTGTTAATTATTTGGGCCATCTTGTGCATTCAGGAAACGTTACACATTAAGTTATTTCTTACAGAGTTATTTCCCAGCGTGTTGGCTAGACGGCGGAACAACCTCCTCTACTGCCGTCCACTGTGAGTGACTCTCTGACAGCCTGTTAGCAGCCCCGCGACAGGAGAGACGCTTTCACGGTGGGAGCAGGATGCACACTTCTACTTCCTCTGGCAATAATGTCTTTCTTTGTCATCTGTGATGTGAAAACATCAGATTTCCACACAGTCGAAAAAGCGGGTGTCCTGCTCATAAAGTTCAGTTATAAAATCCCACAGCGCAGTAACGTCTTTCCTCCGGGGCTGCTGACAGCGCAGGTAAAAGCAATGGGCTAGTGTGTCAGTGAAGTAAAAAAAATAAAAATAGAATGGACACTGACTGACAGAACAGTAGGATACAGCCCTACAGAGCGGGTACGTAAGATCAGATCACTAATGGTCACTCGAGATGCACATGGAGATGCCAGGTGTAAACAGACTCTAAATGTATTTAACCACATTCCACTACTACTTTATTCAGTACTGCATATGTGTTTATAGTTATTGTCTATGGTCAATGTTTTAATATGACAACAACGCATTATCCATCTGTGATAAGATGATTGATACTGTGATCTGTTGTTCTATCATATATACATTTTTTAAGGGATGTATTTACCATTTTCAAAAGGAACATTAGGCACCTTTTTAAAAAGAACATTCTGTATATTTTATGTAGCAGAGTGATTGTTAAATTATTTGAAGAAAGCGTCATGACAGAAGAAGATAGGATAATAAGTCTGACTGAGTGACGGGTTCTCTCCTCACCTGATATGTAGATCTTGCCGTTGTGCACGGCTCCTGCATGGGCTGCCAGGGGCTGCGGCAGAGACGACACGTAGTTCCACTCATTGGTCTCCAGGTTGTAGGACTCCACGCTGGAGAGGTAGCCGCTCTCGTTCCTACCACCAATCACGTACAGGTGCTTATCCAGGCGGCAGGCAAAGAAACTGGCTCTCCTGAGGAATGAAGTGTCATCCAGACAACATCATTAAACCAGCAATGACAAGGTTTTCCACAGTTTGTGTGTAAAGTGGAAAAAATTGATTTGAAATAAGTTAACTGCTTAGGGCTAGTTACACATTTACCAGCTGTGAGGACCTGTTTGTGGGTGCTCACAGCTGCCAGTGTAGTGTGTGTACTTATTTTTATATTTCAAAAAGCTCTTTTTATTTTATACTCTAACCTTAAATAAACAGAACGCATTATATAATGTTTGTATGCAAATACTAATAAAACATTTAAATAATTTTCATTTTAGCACAATTTTGTTTATCTTCTTAATATTTGACTTATTAGAAGTCAACAATATTTGTGCATTTCTTCCAACAACCCTGAAAAATCCTATAGTTTGTTCATGCATCATCAGAAGAACGGTACACATATATGAACAGACTTACCTCTCCTGCATAGGAGGCAACTGTATCCAACTGTTGAATCTGGGATCATAGCGGCTGACAAAATTAGTACTGTGCTTTCCTGCAAAACAGATAAAAATCAAGATCAACAACACTGATTACTCAAATGACGTAGTTGAGTGAGTCTTTATGGTATGATACAGTTTAAGCAGATAATGGCAGTGCTCAGTTTTAATTGGCTAACTCTTTGCCAACGTCCTTGTTACATACACTACCAATGAAATGCACAACTGTGACTCTGCAAGTCTTCATTTAATATAAACATATTATCTGAAAATCACCGCCCACACATGATAATTGTAGTTAACAAGTGTTGTAGTCTTGTTTTTCCAGTCAGAGAGTGATCTGGTTTTAGAGGATAATGTGTTCAGGACTTCTTAAATGATCTCTAATGAGGATTTGTATTGTGTGGATTTTTACTCTCAGAGCTAAACAAACCCGACTGACTGCAGCACTCTATTGTTGTGATACTTTGTGGAATAAGAACAAAAGGACAGCATTAGATTGTTTGATCATTTACAGTCTTTGTTTCTTATATGGCAGTCCGTAACCACCATTTCACAAAAAGCACTCTTAACACTTCTACACCACAAATATTTCAGTGTTAATAACAGTTATTTTTCTATGCCAATTATTGACAAGTGTTGACTAGAGTGTTGTTTGTCCACTCAAAGCTGATCTGGCTCTAGGATGAGTGTTTGAAACTATCTGAAAGTGTTACATTAACTCTGATGGCTTTGAACTTGCATCAACTCTGGCTCAGAGCGCTCTCTAAACTAAGTCAACACTGACAAATGTGCTGTGTGAAATCACTGAAAAGCAAGACGTTCAGTCTGTGGTGTTACTGTACCGTTGGGGTTCCACTGGTCCTCTCCGCCCAGCAGCAGCAGAAAGTTCTCCACCTCCACCACGCAGTGATGGGCGCTGTTGTAAGGCATTACTAGACAAGACACAAAAATCAAAGGTGTCAATCACTAAAACATGTCAATGTTATAGGTCAGCAGAAGGTAGATAGTACCCCGTGGGCAAAATGTGACCCTGACTTTTATAGTTTTAATCAAAACTTGGCAACACTTTATATTAAGGTGCACACAGTCACAATTAACTAACTTGCATTCTGGCTCTTTATTAGTAAATATAAAGCATTTATTATTGTCTTGTTCTGCATGACCATATTCGACAACTACTAGGCCGTAAGACTTTTCCCTCAACAGCCTGCTAATTACTGCTTACTGATGCTAAGCAAGGAGGTCTTTCCCATAACTAATATGCACTGCTCAGTGTGGGTCAAAGTCACAGTCACACTTTGAACTATTAAACTTGTTTTCAACTTGAAATAAAACATTTTTTAATTATTACAGATTAAGTTTAAGTTACGAGTAATACCTTACTTTAGAATGGGAATTTAGAGTTATTTGGAAACTATTAACACTTGTAGTTTTGTGTTTTGTTACATAACAATAAACCATATTTAATAAGTATTATTAAGAGAGAATGACTATTCTTATGGTACTAGTACTAACATTAAAATATACCACAGCAGCTATTTATCTAGTAATATATTCAGTACATCCAATAAATATGATATTTACTGCATCATACTCCTCATCAGGTGTTAGCACAAGTTAGCATAAACAGCTACAAGCCCACAGCTGCAGCAGAACTCCTTTGTGGAGGATTTCCCCTTGTGTATGTTTTTGTGTTCCCCTCCTCTGCTCCATCTGCTTTTGCTGGCATGCCACCATTGAGATGTAGAGAAACGGTCTTAGGTGTCAGTAACAATCAACATAATCTATCTTTTGCTCCATAAGAATAGACCATATTTAATAGGTCGTATTAAGAGAGAATGACTATTTTGTGGTACTGCCATCTGTTAAGGCCCTTACTGAACAAAGCATTTGAACTAATTGTAATTTATGTTGCTTACTGTCAGTAAGAAGTAATTAGGAAGTTATTGAGGAAAAACTAGTTTTAGTTATAGAATATGATCATGCAAAATAGGCATTACTAAGTGCTTTATAATGACTAATAAATAGCCAATATGCTACTAATATGCATGCTTATAAGCAACTAGTCAATGTTGAATACGTGTACCTTAATATAAAGTGTTACCCAAAACATTTATATGATTTCTCATAAATGTACAGTAAATAACATTATAAATACAAGGCTAATAAACCCCAATAAATCTGACATTGTATCATTACATAATAAGTAATGCCCCTAAATTTAGAGCAGCACATAAACCAGGTTATTTAGACCATACCTAACCCTGGTGCTAAAATAAAGTCTAATAAATTTACCAGATAAATAACACTCGATACCCCATGAACACCTGTTTGAGCTTTACAGAATTGCCTCTCACAAACAAAATAAGTGGTGGTTTAAAATTAATAGCGTGTTGATAACTTTTTCTAGGACATAAACAAAAACGATACTTTCATTAATCAATAAATTAATAAAGCCACTGTTTATTAAGTGTTGATAACCTATCAATTACATCTCCAGTCTCATAGTGCAACATAGAACATGCAATCCTGAGTACATGAGTTGTTTTTTGTTCTTTGCCAAGATGACATAAATGTCCATAACTCTGTTGGCACTTAACATACTTAAATTATATATTGATCTGCCATCAGGTATCCTAAAACAGTTTCATTAATCAATTTTATTCTATATTCTACAATAATACTTAAAAAAGAAAATATATTGTAAAACTACATTAGCCCATTATTAAACAGTGCTTTAAAAACTGAACCTAATTGCAGATCCTTAATACAGGTCTCCTGGTCTGGACAATAAAAGTTAGTCACAATGAAATTGTGCAAAAAACATCTACTGAATATTAACTTTTAAATAAGCAATATTTGCATTGGCAGTGTTTCTCAATCAGTTACTATTTTTATTTTGTCATGCTGCGTGTCCTATTGTTTGACAAGGAGGGCTCATAGTACATATTAATGTCAAGATTGATTTAATTTGCAATGTACTCATCACAACAGGCTATTTCACAATACTCAGTGTGAGTCAGCGTTATAGGATTTATTTCCTCTCCTCATTGCTTTTGTTTTGTAACCTTTCCTTTATCCATCTACATCTATCTGATGACGTATATGAGTTTGTATTTTGGGACCAGTCAGTACTTCATGACTGAATTTCACACTGCAACCCTTTTCTCTCCTGCTAACATTATGCCACAGCAGCTGTTCATCTAGTAACATATTCAGAACATCCAATAAATGTGATCTTTACTGCATCATGCTCCTCATCAGGTTTTAGCACAAGTTAGCATAAACAGCTACAAGCCCACAGCTGCAGCAGGACCCCTTTGTGGAGGATTTCCCCTTGTGTATGTTTTCGTGCTCCCCTCCTCTCCTCCATCTTCTTTTGCTGAAGTGACCCCATTGAGATGTAGAGAAATGGTCTTAGGTGACAGTCATAATGAACATGATCGTGTTCACTCAATAAATCTCAGGCCCGGTGCTTTTTGAGCACAAATCAGTGAAATGTTAAAGCCCACCTGTCTGTCTCCATCAGTCATTTCCACTGTCACCTCCCCAACGCCTGATGGATCACAGTTGCTGCAAAATTAGACAGCCTTGAATCTCATTTCTTTCCAATTGGCCTCTCCCTGCAATCTCACTCTGGCTGGCTGACATGTGCCGGTCCTCTATGGGAGGGGAGTCTCAGATAGGAACTAATACTACATACACTAAACACAGCTTTATCTCGAACGAGGGGATTAGGTTGCCTGCCTCCAGTGCACCTCAAAGAAGAGTGCCATATGACTGCCAAATTCCCTTACATGCTATTTACATTATCATTCAGTCAGCAGTATATAGGACACGGATGGGCGGCTTTTTATTTGATGTCTAGCGACTTGTACTCATACTAAAAATCATCTTGTACCCATGTGAGAAGAAGATTACTGCTTTACAGTATGTCACAGGCTACAGTATGAGGAGTGCTGTGGGAGGATTTGGGACATTTGCCCTACCTCTACAGGTTCCTCAGAGACAGGTGAACAGTGGGATAAGTGGCAGGCTATAATAATTGAGACCACTGTAATAGTCCTCTGCAGTGGTAATGATAAAACATATAAATTATTTTTCCCTTCTACAATATGTAAGACTTTACTGAGAATTATCGCCTGAGAAAGAGTGTGAATTGATATACCTAAGTGACCCCTTTCCTACATCTTCCACTAACCCCAGGGGTGAACAGCCATAGGAGGGCAGAATGAGCAAGTCCTCTACGAGATGGGCGCCATCACTCCAGTCTACAGTGAGCTCTAGGGCTCACTAGAGGGAGTCAGAAACCTCTGCATAGAGGCACAGTCGGGGTTGGTTGAATGACTCCACAGCTAATGCACCACTGCTGCTCGAGCTCTGACGTGCTTTTAACACCATTACAATTGCATCCCACTGAGCTGAATTCCTTTGTTCTAGGCCATGCTGCATGCATGAGGTCCATTTCCAAGTGGGAGATTTTAATATCAGGTTGGTTTAAAGAAGAAGGAGAGGAAAATAGCCCAGCATTGTGGCTGAGCCTGTGCCTGCCTTTGTCTTGTGCTCGTCCACGCTGCTTTGGGTACACTAGATGGCAAACTTTACACTGGAATCAACGAGCAGTAGATATATATCCGAGACAACGAGAGGGATCAGATTCTTCCCAAATTGTGTTGATGAATGTCTTAATCAAAGGCTGTCCCTCTCAGGTTTCGCCTCATTGAAAAGTTATGATTGAATGTTAATAATCTTCTATTCCACATCCATTGTGTAGAGGCTACATCAGATGGTCACTGATGTGTTAAGGGGATGATTTTGCAGTTTTGTCCTTACACTTGGCCACGGACCATTTGAGTGTTAACTTTTTAGTTCTGAGTGATGGAAATCCCTATTGACCTTTTGCTTGTTGCAGTTTATACCCATGAGTGTGAGTTAAATGAGAAAATGACAACATAAACACCAGTGAGTCTCAGACTGTTGTGTATGCATGGCTCCTTTGGTAAAAATGCACCCTGGTAATTTTGAGCAAACATGAGCTAAAATAACAAACGACTGCCCAGAAATGTTCGAGGACGAAACAATGTCCAAAACTTTTTCTGAATTTAAGACAGCGCACGACAAAACCAGAGAAACACCACACAAGATTCATTAAAAAAAACTCATAAATAAAAAAACATAAATTGAGATCATAAACCGCACAGTACCGAGCTGACAGAAAACAGACCCTATGGCTAATGTATACGAATGAAGAGACACTGCTGAAATATGTCTCCAACCAAAACAAAAGGACAAAAACTCAATATGTCCGGCAATGATGATGCAAAGCACAGATATGGTTTCCCATTAGCTCCTGTTTGACCTTTGCAATATGGCAACAATATAGTGGTGAGCCTTAAAAGGTCAGGGAAGACAGGGAGAAAAAAGAGCACAGTACACTTTACAGAGGTAAACCTGTCTTCAAACAGGTTTTCTATAGACACTACATTTTTTTTAATAGAGTAGATTTTGGGGGGAAATTATGACAACTTGAAATCAATATTATAAACTGTACTCTAGTATAAATTCCTACATGTTATAGGATACATTTTATATTGTTTATTTTTGCTATTTTGTCAATTAAAATCATATATTTGCTTTTGATTGTTTGTATGAACAGTATGGCTCCTGTGTTGCACTAATCCTATCCATCTCTTTGGTATTTAACTCATAGGTCAACAGGCTAATTCCATGCTGCGCTTTAGTATGTATTGGGTAATTCAATTTCACGTATCGATCAATGTGAGTGAATAATCAAGCTAAATTTAAAAGCTATTGAAGAAATATGGCATTCATTATTGTTAGATCTCTGCCACAATAGATCATTAGATTCAAGTAAATCTCATCATGCATCCTGCCAGCATATTTCAGCAAAAACAAGTGAAACCGGGCATGAAGCTCCACAGTGCTGTGAAGTCACGCTCTGATTAAAAATTTATATTAAAAGTGATAGTGATGCATTATTACCTAAAGGATTTAGGGAACTCCTTCCCCTCATTTCCTGTGGAAATTAACCTGTGTTAAAGTCATCCATAGGAACAACTTTCTCTCATCATAAAAGCCACTAACACAAGATGCCTCAGGTGAAAAAAAAAAAAAAAACAGCAGCAGAGCCTTTGCTACTCACTTGTGAGGATCTTCCATGTCTTTTTCTCGTCGTCATAGTACTGGACCAAATTGCTGGGGAGACGATCAGGTCCAGGAGGCAAACCACCCACCAGTAACAGCAGTCTCTTATTGGAACGGATTCTGTAATGTCAAAAGTGTGGGTGTGTGGACAAGTGTTAGGAAACAAAGAACAAAACAGGTATTGAGACTTGAAATAAAACATCCAAGGGCTGGAGTGTGCACAACCTGAACCTGGACACCTTTAATTCCTTCATTTACATAATTACTTTGATAGCATCAACAACACTTTCCCTCCATATTTTTATTTGTCACTCTGAGAATGCATGCAACATATGAGTGAAATAATCAGTCACCAAAAAAACAAATGCATGGTTAAATGAATGACTGCTCCTCGTCTGGGTACAAGTACTAAACTTACTAATCAAGTAATATGTGGTCACGTTTATCATGATTAACAAAAAAAATTGCTGAACAGCGTACTTATCCCTTTGACGTGTTATTGAATGGTTATTGTACTCTAAAGATATCTTTTCAATTAGCTGTGAAGCGAAGATGGTCGCGCAGGGTGCCATGCTGGAGGCTAAAAGCGCAATTGAGTACATAAACCTGCCTATACACTGTCTCAATTTCATTGGCTGCAGTGATTCATGTGACATCTCTGAGCCAGTTGTGAGATATTTCCTGCTGTTTGTATATGATATATAACCCAAAAGCCACACACTTTACTGTACATTAATGACCATTATCTGGCTTGTAATGGATTTCAAAACAAATCTAGCAATTAATCACAATATGCAGTAAAAAGATTAAGAGTAGCTGGCCTTTATATTCAGTCACATTCACCTTTTTTTCCTTTTTCATATTTTACTTTTTTATGCTTGGGAGAATCACCGCCGTCTCGGTACATTCTCTCTGCTACTGGCCCACTCTGAAGTGTTTTGGGGTTATTCATATGCAAATGAGCCCCTGGACATAGATAATGGTGATTAATTGAGAGAGGAGAGAAACAGTGGCATGTGAAACTAATTATGAGGATTCCTGATTCTTTGCTCATTTAGGTCCATATGTGGGGATAGATATGTTATTGGGATAATGTGGGAATAGGTAATTGTAAAATTACTTTGTGAAAATTTAGATTTTCAAGTTTGGAGATTCTCAATGTCACAGCTCTGAATTTTCTGCTCTTTAAAGACATATGCAATGAATTCAAAATTTGAATATTGATGCCATCACTGCTAAAAAGATTTCCAGCCTTTACTGTACAGTAAGCTCTGTAAACAAAACCTGACAACAGCTCCATCAATCAATCAACTTACTGACATGTCTGTCTACTTATCAGCTCCTTAAAGTGCTGATCAGGACAAACATAGATGTAAGGCATGCAGTTTGGCCTATTTTTGTGCGAGTGAGACATGTCCACCCTGAATATAGAGAGCATTGTCAAACTGTCCCTGCATTTTCCCAAATATAATACATACCCAAATATAATGAATTCCCTCTGACTGTATTTTATTTTGGGTTACTGTGACCTCAATAGCTGGAGTATCATTGTATTTATATCAGAATTGTTATGTAATTACCATATAATTCTGGTAACAATTTAATTACAGCATTTCAAATTGTGTTTATGAGAGTTGCTACACATCAAACGCATAGCCTTTATCTAGTTTGCTGCATCTTGTCTACACTGATTAGAGAGCAATTACACAGATGTGTGAGGAAATAGAGTTGTTTTTTCTTTGCTAAAACATAAGGTAACCTTGTAATTATGGATACAGTGTAGCATAGAGTAGATCAAGCAACCTGACAGCTGGCATTCTTGTACAGGAAAACCCCCCACAATCCTCATTACCTAGGCCTCAAACCTCACATCTCTAACTGACCACCTACATGGTCTAGACTACACAGACGGTGGGACCAGTAGGAGCGTGTGGGCAACACTTGAGTCGGCAATTTGTTCAAATTTAACAAGTAGGAGGCATTTAATCGCCTTCCGTCCACTCTCAAACAGCTCATGGCCGTGTGTGTGTGTGTGTGTGAGTGAGTGTAAGAGAGAGAACTCTGTGTCTGTGTTTCTCTTTTTGTATCTGTATATGTTTGTCTGTTTCGTTCTCACCTGCTGGCCACGGACTGCCTACAGTGCTGCCTGAAGGGCATTAGGTGGTAGTTCATGGCATCCAGGAGTAGTTTCTGGCACACAGGGTCACTCCTCATGAAGTCAACAGACTGCACCCTCTCCACCAGCTCTGGAGCAGGTATAAGGGCGAAGCGCAGCCTCTTCATAAGGTCCGGCGCATAGTGCATGCGAGTCTCCCGGTCATGCTCCAGCCAGAGGACTGACATCTGGAATAGAGCCAGTTCTGACTCCACAGGAGGTGGCAGAGCATCTAGCATGGCACACATCTCCTCAAAGTTCAGCAGCAGCACATCCTCCACCAGGTACTTGTTGGCCAGCTTCTTGGTCTCATCCAGTCCATGGAGTGCGGCAATCTTGCAGATCTGCTTGTAGTTCTGCACAGAGATCTGGTCGTTGAGAAACTGCACGCTGAGCTTGGTAATCTGGGGGATGTTGAGGATCTTGCTGACTGACAGCACCTCTTCCACTGTGTCCAGGGAAAGAGTCACGTTGGCAGTGTACAGGTACTCCAGCACTAATCGTAGTCCAATGGAGGAGCAGCCCTGGAGTACCAGGTTATTGATGGGCCTTGCGCTGGGGGTCACCAGCTTGTCATCAGGAGAGGATGAGGGGGTCCCACTGCTGCCCTGGTCCCCTTTGCTCCCCTCATTGTTGATTACATTATGGGAGGAGAAGAGAGATCTGAAATACTGGGAGCAGGATGCCAGCACGGCTTTGTGGCAGTGGAACTGCTGTCCCTGGGCAGTGAGAGTCACATCACAGAAAAGCTGTTTTCTCCATAAGAGATTGAGCCCGTGCAGCAGGGTGTCACTGTGTGTTGGGTCAAAGGTGGATGTTCTATCACCCGATCTGGACATGACTTCCTGACTGTGAACGCCACCTAGGCAACAAATAAACCATGCAAGCCATTTACCTCAGGTCATTTATTTGCACAACACAACGTTATCCTACAGATGCTGGCAGTCAACTATTTAAAAATAGCAAAACGACTTCTCGAGTAAGTTATTGAACAGGTCTCGCGTCCGTCCAGCGGGGAACGACCATCACGCCGGCGAGAATCTACATCCAATACGGCTTCAGTCGCTTTCAACTTTGAGCTCTGGTCGTAAAGCAACAAACAAAAACGCAGTAGTTCCCACGGCGTGCCACTCTTATTCATTCTTAACCCGAGAGCGAGATGATTTAAATGGAGGCTGAGGTTTTTGAAGGGCGCTGTCAAAACAAACCGAGGATACGGAGATGCTGCAGCGCCTCGGTAACGCGGCTGAAGTTGTCGGATAAGGCAGAGAGAGACAACCGCTACGGTGGACGGAGAACATGCAGCATTCGGCTAACACTTATCCCCCCATCTCCTATCTTGCCGCACACCCCCACAATGAGGACATTACACATCGCACAGATTTACGGAGTCATACAAAAGCAATTAGTTTTTGTCTCCGAGCCGCCAGCAGCAGCAGTACGGGCGCCTTTTCGCTTTTAGCCCTACCTGAGTTACGCGGACGTGAGTATCGAAAAATATTCACTGAAATGCAGCTTTCGGTAAAGTTCAACGTAATGTGCATATCTATTGTTTCTTCGGCAGCACAAGAAGCTATTTTCTATGTGCGTAATGTGTGTAAACTTGACACTAAGCGTGCTGTAACGTTGTCGCCAGATTCACTAAAAGCGCCTGTCACAACTAAATGATGTGAGCAGCTCGCCTGTGAGAAGGAGCCAAACTTACCTGACTTCAGCTCTTGAACAAAAAAAAGAAAGTAAGCTTCAGGTTTCCAAATAATCTCACTTGAATTTCCCCCTTTGTTCTCCTTTTAAAGAAATGTCCTTTCCTTTAAAGTCTATGGTCGGTGGTGTCTCCAAATAACCATTGATTCCAACTCATAAAGTCACTATTTTCAGGTTATTTGTTGACGTTGATCATTTGTTCTTCTGAATTAACAAGAAGTGTGTGAGTGTGTGAGAGGGAGCTGTGCTTTCTGCAAGAGAAGAAGAAGAAGAAATATACGTGTGACAAATTATGCTACCAAGAAACAACACATCATTATCCTTGGGCCTGGGGCTCAGTGAGTCGTAACGAGAGTAATAGGAAATCCACGGTTGGGGAGAGAAACGGTCGTGCATGGCCGGTGGAGAGAGACCATGCAGGGGTATGGATGCTGGAGAGACTCGCAAAATTATGGCTCAAGGCTATTGTAAAAACTGTCGAGCGTAAATGACTGCGATTTCAAACATCTATGGAAGAAAGAAAAGAGAAAGGGGGAGAAAAACCGAGTCTTTCCCTCGCTGTTATAGAGAGAACCGTCAAGTTTTAGTGCGCATTGCTAATTAGTCAATTTCTCTCTGCCTTCACAGCCCGACGACTTTGCTGCTGAGCTGAAACTGCTAATTTCTGGGACCAGCCTTTTTTTGGCTGTGAACTGGATGGATGAATGGCTTGTCTCGCACAAATGACAAAAAGCCCCTGCCTTAATCTCCATCGCCAAAATAACCCCTCATCTCATTCTGCTCCTGCTAGTCCTTCAAAAGAAGGTGCTCTACACAAACTCAAGTTTTGCATCTGTGTCATAAATACCATATGCACTATAATGTATACATCTTGTTTATGATGTTGAATTAAAGCTTATAAAACCCCCCCCCTTTTTCATCCCTATGTGACATAAGCAACCAGGCCACTGTGCACCATGAAACACCCAAAGTGATGTAAAGTTATGAAACAGAAAAAAGCAAGTCTAACATAACATACAGTGTTTTCGTGTAGTATTATCTTGTCCGATCGGGTCATTCTTTCACGACCTGAGGTCTAGCTGCAGGCCTGAAAACACAAAGGGTTGAAACCTAATACAACATCCATCAGTGCACATGTAGTAGTGTGCTGTATGTGAAAGTCCTAGTTGGATATCCGTATGCCTTCACACTTTCACCTCCACAGACCCAATAAGCCTACAAGACTGGCCTTTATCCATTAAAACAAGCTGACAGGTGAATCAATGAAAATGAGACTCCTTGTTGTCTTATGACCTTATGGTGTAAATTCACAGCACTCTATCACAAACTACCACCAATCTAAAAGCCCCAAGGTACTTCCAGTCCTGTATTATAAATCTAGTTACTGTCATAATACTGTATTGTACCTTTGTTTACTACAACCACAGTATACAAACAGCCTTCAGTTCTGCTGTCCAGCTTTCTGCCTCAGGCTCCAGGTCTGGATGTCTTACACTGACATCCAAAAACTGGGAAACAAAGCCGCCTAATCTTATTATCTAAATTAAGGCTGTATCCTTCCTATGACCCTGTTCATGAATAATCAGGTAATGCCATCCTTATCATTACTGGGTTGACACCGGATGGCTGCAGGTTCAAAATAAGCAAAAAAAATAGCATTCTTGTAAATACAATCAAAAGCAGCTAGAAATGACTTATTAGGACAGAATAAACTGTCAATTAAATTAAGAGCTCAATTAGAGTAAAACAAAACTTACATACAGGACTCCCGTGGGACCAGAAGTGACAGATACCTCACAAGTTATGAAATGACAGATAGGGATAAATGGGTTTGTTCATGTACTATGAAATAGAGCAACACCATGCTACCGTCAAGCAATAACAGGCCAAATATAGGTAGCATTTATAAGAGATGGAACCAGAACATAGTTTGATGTTTGAATATTTGACAAGCACGCAGCCTGCATATCCCCCCCCACTTGTAGTTATACTGAGCAAATTCATTCTACATGAACTCTGCGATGACTGATTAGATTGTGCACTGCATCTAAAATAATCATCATCACTGAAGGAAAACTATAATACTGTAGTATTAATTAGTGTTTTGAAACCCCCACAAAAAGCAGTTTGTATTGTTGTTTTACTACTATTATTGTGTTGCTTCATTTTCACTTGACACTGCAGAGCATTACAGTAGTTCACTGTATTTCACTTCAGAGTCACATACTTGTTATCTGCGCTAGCACTCAGTTAGCACTACATTACCCAAGTCTCGGGCGAGCTATTCTAACGCAATAAAATGACCATTTCCAACTCTTTCAGCTCTTTGTAGCAACTCAGTCTCCTGAGGCCACTGGTCTTCAGATTGCAGGGCGTTTATGGTTGTAAGTTGTTGCAGTGTGCAGAGGGAGGGGGGGTCATCAGATAAGAGAAGAATTTCTAGACTAATTAAACCCTTTGAGACAAAGAATCACACCACAGTGATTTACAACTCTCTGTACCAGTTAACCCGACTCATATTTATCTGTCATATTACTCAGATACCATATCTACCTCTGTGGGTAAAAAGTATTTTTGTCCTCAACATTATAGAGGGGAAGATATTAGAGTAAATAACAACAGTTATATGAGAATTAAGAGACAGCTGCTGAAAAAGATTCACAAAGATTCCACTGATCATCTACTTCATACAGTGAAATGGATTAATAAGCTCCTTATTTGACCCTCAGCTACTACACAACTTCCTGTGTAATGCTTATACCATGAACATCTCGTTGTTTATAACACAAAAACTAAACTAAACAACACAAACCAAAGACATTTTTGTGGCCTTGAATAACTGATTAAAGAGTGAACATTTAATCTAATCAGTGCAATGGAACAAAACAAAAGGAGAAGCTCCAAAGTTGTGAATAGCAAAGTCTACCAGGCATAATTCCTTTTGCTGGCTGCTGCAGAGGGGTATGCTAAGATAGAAAGTATTATTTTCCTAAATGGAAGGTGTCAGATGGTCACGGAAATGTGATCGGCTGTTCAAGATCACTGCTTCCCATCTGCAATTTGTGACGTGTGAAAGATTCAGCCCAAATGTGCTCACCAAGCGTAAATCCTCAGCACTTTCTCTTATCGTGGAAACGCAAGATAACCAGCTGTTTACAGATCAGAGAACATATCATATTAATATCATGGAGAGGGTGATAGCATCTTGTTTGTAAAATATTTTGTTAACTAAGTGTGGTGTGGTATGGCAACCTATAAAGTGAAAGTTGTAATTTATGTGTTAGTGAAACTGTTATAGTTTAAAGGTTTTTGTCTGATAAAAAAAAATCAGGGAGGGAAACAGAAGATGCTGCAGGAAGCCTCTTTGAAGAGACTTTAGTGAGACAAAATTCCTGCAAACTGCAGGTTACAGTAAATACTAAATTGTAAAGCAGCAGTATATCAGCAGTTCGATTTAAAGACCCCCCACCATCAGTTCCAGTTAATTATATGTCTAAATACAAGCTGGGTTCCTTTCTATCCCCATTTATTTTATATGATCTTAGAGGAGTTAACAGTCATGTGTGAAATAATATTATAATGTGATATGACTGTTTTGGATACGGAAACAGTTTCCATATGGTATTTTAAGGGGTTTTGATTGGGAGTTTCTGTTTCAGAGTCCCAAGAAACTGTAACTGTTTGTGGCAATGGTTGTACCAGTTTGTCACCTCCCAAGAGCAGCTTGGACACGAAAGAAACAAATGAGTTCACTTGAAGCATCGGTTCAATCTATAAAGGTGAGCAGAAAGTGAAAGGGTTAGTTCAAGTGTAACATTTCTAATAGCAGCTTTAGTTTATCCTGATGAATTTGGACATTTCCAATTCATTCAGTCACATGTTTACTTGATTAAATATTTCTGACATATATTTTGATACTGGGACTGATTAGCGCATGCTTGTCATCTCAGATCAAAGTTAGTCAGAGATGATTCATAAAACGTCCACAGTGTAATAAATTGGAGGCACTTATATTTGCCATTCAGGGAGTACGGGAGGCCTGCTGTTTGAAACCCCTAGATCCCCACACATGGCGTAGCCACCACAGACACGGCTCAGAGAGTCAGCCGGCAGCCGGGAGGTGAGCAGAAAGGAACAGGCGGTGTCCCCTTCAGAGTGAGCACAGGAGCATGTGTGTGTGTGTGTCTCTGTGTGTGTGTGTGTGTACAGTATGTGTGTGTGGCATTTCTCAAATGACAAAAGGATACCAGTTGTGCAGTTCAGATGGGAGGAGACATGGAGGTGGTATGGAGACTCACCTGAGGGAGAGTCTGGGATGCTGGGACCAGGGCTGTAGTGGAGACCCGGAGATGTGTAGGGGCCGCAGGAGGCCACTGTGCCGTGGAGGAGGTTTGGGGGCTGGAGGGAGAGAGGGGGCTGCTGTTGCGCAGTCTCCCCAGCGTGATGCATCTACCTTCAGGGTGGCAGCAGGCGTGGAGTGGGGTGCGATGGAGCGAGCACGGGCTCAGTGGCGCGGTCACCTAGGGACGCTAAAGCTGCTGTAGCAGGACTGATAGTTATTCCTTGGGAGAATTGCAAGATGAGCCCCATTGTATTAGCAAACCCCTTCTACTAAAACTGTATCAATGTTCTCGAACCTTTAAAGAATAAAGTTGGGGAGCAAAATATTTGACACTTATCTGAGAAGTAAATGCTGCATGCTTTAAAGTTGTATGTTTAACAAAATAAATATAATGTTAAAGTACTATGTATAGCATCTCTTTAAAAATAAAATGTAAAATATAATAATAAACAATCTCTAATTTAGAACAATATTCTTAAGTGTATGTTTTATTTTGAATCTGAATTAGTGTTGTCAGAGTTAAACTTCAGTAAATTCCTTTGGCAATGGGAAGCCAGCAAATTATTCCATACTGATTTGAAATTCTCAGACATTAAGCTTTTTAATTTCCCTGCCATACTTTTGTGTTGCGACTGTTTGAGTCGTATGTTTTAGAAATTCTCTGTGTCTAATATGGTCAGCACTCCCAATTATTCACTCCACTGACAAGTGAAACAAATGGGACCAACCAGTGCATTCTGTATTATCTACACCCCTTGGATTCCCTGACAATAATTAATACAATGGCAAGCTGCTGTTACCGGCCCCGACGACATGAGCTCAACAACATAAGCTCTCTGTTTCCAAGAGCTCTTGAGAGGAAATTACATTCAGCGATGAGGTCATATACATTGTGGCCACTAGCAGCCGGGTCATCATACTATAGATAAAGGTCCCATTGCAGGGTGCTGTTAACATCACCACGTTATTACTCACATCATTACACCATGAATATAAGGTGCATGGACTATGTCACGAATAATATGAATATAGCCCTGACCATAGAGACATACACAGCCTTTAACAGCAAAGACCCACATACATCAGGCAAGTTCATTAATATGCCACATGATCATACTAAAGCTGCAGTGCTGACCACCTCGTTGGTATGGTCACACACCATTATGTAGTGTTACTTCATTTTCTTATAATACACATAAACAGGAAAACTAATTTGAACAGCATATACTGTATGAAAGCAGTGTTTGGTCATTTAGATGTACATTTTTCTAATAGAAACACTGGCCTTGTGATAAAACAAAATGAAATAAATACAGACACATTTTTTCGGTTTAACAGTCAACCGACCAAGATGTCCTTTTGAAGAGTTGTCATATAATCATACTAACCCCTCTTATTTTGGCCTACGAGGATATTAACAGGTTTTTTAATTATAGAGGAGCACATTCCCCCCAACATCCATTAAAGGAATGCCATGCTAATTTTAAATCCTCGCAGCAGGCATTGGCATCAACAGAAGAAAAGTGGATGAGTTTCTCTTTAACAGCTGTAATTTGTGTTTTCCAATCACCATGCTGATTTCTGCTCATTATACTCCGGTTTCACACCGGTAAGTGAGCAAAGTTTGGATTGATTGACTCTAATTAACTAAAAAATGTTCCAAGCCATGGATTTATTATCATGCTAGCTAGCCACAAATGTCAGAGACTTTCACAAATTATTATCCTGTTAAGATAAATATCTTTGAAATCAAATGAGTGTGGAAACACAAGGAACACGTATTGTTATACTGATGAATTTGTTTGGCATGTTTTCTGCAGAGTTCCACATTAAAGACTCACCTGGGCAAACACACTGTTCCAGTGTATTGTTAAGCTGCACAGTATGACTGAATGACAGATGATGTAGTCACCTAAACTTTAAAGGAAGACACTCTCTAATAACCTACTGCAGTGTATAAATACTGAAGGGAATGAGCAGTAGATTATGTTTAAAATTATGTAGTTAAAATATAAGTAAAGAAAATCTTCTCTATAAGATAAAAGCTATTAACAGTTACAATATGAAGCAGAACTGCCTGGTCCACTCTATGTTAACAGAGGACCTATTCCCTCTTGTGTGCTCCAAAACTTGGCAGCATCTCCCTCATTGATATTTTAGACACAGTAGCACCTCTCTCCACTCACATTCTTTCCTTGACTCCATCAGCTCCATGGCTCGACTCTCCACTTGCTCATGAACAAAGACAGGACGGTTTGAGTGGACACCTCCGTTTTTCCTGGTTTTAAAAAGATCTCATAACAGAATTTTGGTGAGCTTGAGAAGACAGAACGTTGCTCTGATTCACTTGGCTTCACGTCAACGATCACAAGTGATCACTGGGGTGAATCCAAATGAAACTGGCCCATCGTCTGCATGGTGGCGCCAGGCTGAAATTGAGAATCATGCTGCCTGTAAATCAGATTTTCCCAACATGTCTCTTGCAAAATATGCCTTTATACAAAACTACAAAAATCTTCTAAATCAGCTTTGATACAACAACAGTGAGCCTCGTGCTGTATTTTCCATCCTCATCATACTGAAACAAACATCTAACATAGAAGAAAATACATCTGAGCTGTCAAATAGCCCCATCAGTATTTCTACAGTCCACCCACTTTTAGAGTAGCAGCGTTTAGGTGTGTGCACTTTGAGGCACGCCTGCAGATAAATGTGATGACATCTAGTTGTGGCTCACTTTCATTTATTTAGGGGATTGATTAGATGCAAAGAGAGTAGATAAATGTGTTGGGGAGGCACTTTCATTTGAGATATTACCATATAGTCAGCAAGGAATATGAGACAGACTGAACATTTTTCTCTTCAAGGTGCTTTTAGAGATCTAGTGGCATCATGGCTTTGCGAGTAGCTGATATGAGGTACCGCGTCAGTGCCATTATGCTTGCTTATTTGTGACAGTACATTATCACACAGTATATGTAAGTGCAAAGGTACAGAAGAAAACTTTATCACAGATAACAGACTATAAAAGTTTGCATATTTCATTTTTTTTATATAATTGACAGAATAATAATGATCCTTAATTTGAGATGAAAAACTATGGCCATGATAAGATACTAGACTGGACCATGTTGCAGTCAATTATGTCTTTCTAACGTTGTTGTGTTCACACTGCCCCCTTCTGTCCCCACGAGCAGGAGAGGCATCCGGCGTATCAACAAAACAACAGCATCTCTACCAACCAGACACAGACAGGAGGAGAGGGCAACACATATTATTATGGAGCAGCCTAAAAGCATCGACCTTGAGACAACTAATATTGTAAAGGATATCAAAAGCATGTGTTCTCTTTCAATGATTATATAACCATTATTATTTACAAAATTAAAAAAAATGGAATAAGAATGATAAGATTTAGAAAAGGATGGTTCATCCAGAAACAGTTTTACTTAACTTTTAAAGTCTATATGGAACAGGCATTTGTGTTGTGTATCATTACTATGACATTGTTGAAACATGATGAAACAAAAATCAATTTTCTACAAGTACTAAATGTGATTCAGTTAAGATTCCAAATTGAAAACAGTGTTTCCCCAGGGTTCTTTAGAAAGCCACTGGATAGTGCGCACACAACATCCTTTTGTGCACACTATTTACCCCTGGATTGCTTCAGGCTAATGTCTCAATAATTTTCACTCCTTTCTCAGGTCCTTCCCACAAAGGACTTAACTAATGATCCATGGACAAAATGAAGCATTTAAATTTATTCATTAATCATTCATCTCCAGCTCATTGAAAATGCTAAACTTCCACAAAATTAAGATTGAATATTGAAAAGTGATTGAGGGAGACAGCTCTCAGAGAGTGAGGCGAGTGAAAGAGTGTGAGGGCGCGATAACAAAAACAGGGTCTTTCAATGAGACAGTGGTCTTCACATGGGCATGGTCAAGGTGGCCAAGGTATACTAAGTGCTAGTTAAGGTCACAGGGTTTCACTAGTTGTAATTAGATCTTGGAATCTGGAGAAGCGTAGAATTTCTGTCAACACTGCCTGTAATTATTCTCTTTTCCAATTAATGGTGACATAGATTAATTATCTGATGAGGCAAAGCCAATTGCAATCATTCACCCAGCTAAAATTAGATCAGTCCTGACAGCAGCATGAAAGTCACCTGTTTCATTGTTATGGATTTGCTGCAAGTAAAGAGGGGGGAATAGTGAAGCGTGCTAGGGTAAGTAAGTTGTCTGGTACAGGTGAATGTCCAATTACACTGCTATTTGAACTGAAGGCATCTACTCATTCGATCCAGCGGCATCTGGACTGGCTTGTTTGTTCACCCCGGCATCATCCGTGGTAGTAGAGTCATCTGTCAAGGATTGCAGGAATGCAGCGATGAGCTGAATTTCATCTGACAACCCCTCCTGTTTAAATAAGGGACAAATAGAATAAATGGAAACAAGCTAATTAAGAAAAGGCTGTTTTGGTAGAAAGGCAATAATACAAACTCCTCGCTCTGTGAGCACACAGCTGATGGTGGATCTGCAATTGTGAGAGTAAAGTTACCATCTTGTTCTTATTTTTGTGGGGAAGGAGAACAAGAGGCTCCTGGTGAACCACGTCCAGGTTCAGTGCTCTTCTGTTTTAAAAACCTCAGCATCCAGTTTTTCTATTAAACTGCCTGGCACTGTCAACCAGCTTGGGAATCTGAACCGGCCTAGCCATGCAGAAATTCTCTGACTAACAATTATATCAGCAACAGGATCTTGGATTACTGTCCCCTGGGACTGGGGCAGTGGGCGTCTGCTCCAATCATTACTGGCCATTCAACAAGGCTCTGCACTGCTCTCCGCTGTTAGCCATTGTCAATTATGCCATCCCTAGTGTAAACTCGCAGAACACAAAGCTGAACTGCCAGTTCTGGCAGGAGTGTAACAGGATGACAGCCCGCCGCCCCCCCCAACTCCCACTACCAACCCCCACCCACTCCCACCCACCCACCCTAGGGGTTCCCTGGCCTTCCTCCCCTCAAGCTACTTTTGAGCAAACTGCCATTTGGCGTCTGATTCAAGCACGCCTTAGCCGTGAAAGCGCTAACATGACCTCTCTTATGTTCTGCTTGCGGGGTTAAGTGGACATGATGGATTAGTATAGGCCTCGTCGGGATTCAGTCTGGTTTAACTCCTGTTACAACTGCTATCAGTTATTAGTCGTGATTCCTTCTCACAGAGTGGCAACAATATTGATAATCTGTGTATTATGTAATTGTGAATCTTTATGTGTTTAGTAGTGATCAATATCTGTGTATTTAAGATAACATTAAAGGTGTTAATATTTAGGTAATAATGCAGATTGTGTGTTTATGCCCGCTCATAAACTAATAATGTATTTTCTTTTCTTTTCTCATAAAGGTTATTCTACATGTGTACTTTTTGGAGGATAGACCCGGAGCTGGACTGTTCACGAGGAGCCTGTTTAAAGTGAGTGTTGCCTGCTCTGATGGACCCTGTGCTGAGCTGTGACGGGTGACGGTGTGGTGCGCTTGAATACACCAGCTCTTTTGTCCTTCACACTCTGCAGCTCTCTGATAGCTCCTCCCCCTGTGCCCTACTCCTCCCTGCCTTGAGCTGTGATCTGCTGGGGCCTTTTGAGGCTGGGCCAGTGAGACATGGCTGCTCCCTGTAATGTCTGGACCAGACCCATCAAAAAACATGTCAGCAGTCAGAGGAGGAGGAACTGAGAAGGAAACCACTTAATAGTATTTTCATTGGGTACTCCCCTGGAAAACCTCTAATCAAATCTGAGCATATTTTGCCTCCAGCATATCTGATGAACAACAAACAAAATAGGGATTTTACACAAAAACAACTGATTGCAACTGACAAACATGTTACTGTTGTTACTTAGTTAGGTTTGGGACGCCCTACTGTTAAAGTAAAGTAAAAAGGATGGAAGTAGTTCATAGTATGGTTGCCATGCCACCTGGCTCTGCGGTAATGCTGGACAGGACATTTCATAAAGATTCATCACTGTCTCTCTGTCCGCTTTGACCTCATCTCACATCACAGCACAGATTAGACACCGATTATCCTCTAAATGAAGATCCTTACTTCTCAACCTTGCAGAATATGCTGCTACTCTTCTGCAAGACAGACAGAAGGTTATTCTACTCTACAAAGAGGGGCTGTAACACAGATATCTTCCATGTGGTGTAATGAACTCGCACTGAATTAGCCGTAAAAGTCACAAATGCCCCTGCTGAACAGGAAAACAGGCTCAAATGTTAATGCAATGTGACCAAGCACAATTTGTTGTGTATATAGAGTTATCTAGAGAGGCAGAGCTAGCCTCAGACACAGAGTCACTGCATAGGCACTCTGGCAGACACATCATCCATCACATCAGTCCTGTGATCTGATGAGTGAATGTATAGACTGTAATGTAAGAGTGGCATCTTTAACTCCACCATAGCAGCGAGGCACAAAGCCTTGGTGCATGTTTGCCTGGCTGCCCTTGCTTGGCAAAGAAGACACAAGGCAACTGACTAGCCGGATGAGGCTCAAACAATGCCAAGCATAACATGGAGTTACTGTAGTATGCAAAAGAATATGCTTCATTCCGGTAGAATACCTAGACCGGGATAAAAGTTGAATAAAGGGATTTACCATACAAATGAATAGTGACAGCTTGTGAAGTTTTCCAGCCTGTTTTACATGTATATGTACAAATACCTGGGCTGTTTTTATTTTCTGGTTGGTCTTTTGAGAAAGAGCCTGGCACCGGTCCAGTTCAGCCTGGCTGTAGAGGCTGCGTTGTTTGAAGTATTTCACCAAAGCTTTGTGCATCCTCTTCTGCAACAAAGAGAGCTAGGGGGAGAGAAGGCAGAGAAAAGGAATTGGTAAGGCAGGAGAGGAAATTAATGGCAGTGTTCAAGAAGAATGATGGAGGGGAATAGAGAAAGCAGTCAATAGCCCATTCTGCAGTACACGGGCCTGACAGGAATTTCACAGTCTCTTGGTTTCTCTGCCCACTCGTGTGCACTCATCAGAATCCAGTCACATCTGGCTGCCAGGATGGGGGGTTAATTTTCTCTAAATGCTTCAGCAGTTTTGTTCTAGCCGAGGCAAACTCTGTGACTGCAAAGCTGATGAGTAAAATATTTCTACTTCACCCAGTTTAACTTTATACCAATCCCCTCAAGACATATTTTACACATACACACAGAGTCATGAACCCCCCACTGAAACCAGAAATTATTCCTAGTCTCTTGGAAAGACATGCTGCTTGCTTTATTATTTGAACACAGTTTCAAGCAAAGAGGTTTAAATTCTGATAGATGCCATTGCTTTTCTTCCCCCTCCATCTCTCTACACTTCCTACAAAGCTTATCATTGCTTGGCAATGTGTTCCCCAGTGCATTGAAAACTAAAGCGAATTAGCTCAGTCATCAGCTCCTGAAGGAAAGACAATAACAAGAATGCTCTTTATGGTGTACCCTGTTAAAACCTAAGAGCTGAAAGCCTCCACATAAACAAAGCAACGCTTACATGTACAGTAAAATCAAGAGGACTTTTATAAGAGGAGCATACACACATTGTTAGTGCTATCAGATGCTAATTAATTATGCATTTTTCTCAAAATGAGAATTTTGCTTATTTGGATCTATTTGTACTTGTTGAATTTTGATGAAGAAATATCCTAAAGTAAATGCATTTAACTTTTTTACTACATCCTCTCTTTTAAAAGAAAAACAATTATCTCTTATATTTTAGAAACCAGCTGAAGTGTGTCTTGATTGGGCAATTAATAAATAGGACATACTTCTTCCACTACATACAGACACTTTTAGCTGTGTGTGAATGGAGCTGCTTACTTCAGTAAAATTATCTGTACATGAAATGCAAGTATATTAAAGCTGCCATCTGCAAAATAAAAGGTAAGTAATACATGTTGTTGTTACACATCTGTTATGGTGGAGTATGGCAAAACACTAAAACAAGCACATTTGTGTGCCAAAAGGTCTCAAAACTCTGCTATTATGAAACTGCTATTGTTAAGGATGATTCTTGTAGTGTTCCATTTCTGCCAAAACGAACTTTAAAGGTCCAGAACAGACAAACCAAACTTGGCTTTAAATGCGGCCTTTCACGTTTTGTAGCCAACGTAGTTCCTCCTACATGCTTGGAAGGCTGAGCTGTATTCAAATAGTCTGTGTCTAGCAACTTCACTGCTAGATGCCACTAAATACTACATCGATCCTCTAAGTAAAGTATTTTAGTATTATTAGCAAAATGTACCTATTTAAAAGGAAAAATTCTCATTCTGCAGAAAAATGGCCCTGTGAGTGTTTTTTTATTATATATTATTGTATTAATATTACTGGTGCATTAATATGTAAGTAGCATTTTACTGCTGCAGCTGGTCAAGGTGGACCTAATTTTAACTGTATTATAAACAGCGCATCATGTGTTTGTGTGTAAAATCTTAATCTATAAAGTAACTAGTAACTAAAGTTGTCAAATAAATGAAGTGGAATAAAAAGCACAATATTTTCCTCTGAATTATCTTATCAAGTATAAAAAACATAGTAGGATATGCTTAGGTAAAGTGCGACATCCAAGGTATGTGGTTGGTAACACCAGATGCTCCACCTACTCTAGCTGTTTTTCAACATGACAACTTGTGGATAGTTAATCATTTCGGCTTTAAAGGTAGACCAATAATCTGCATTTTAATATCAGCTATGGGTCGTGTTGCAATGGCTTGGAAATCAAATCACAATTATGAGCCGACCCCCAATCATTTATTATAGATGTTTCAGGTTTCCGTGTTTTAGATGCTCTTTTGTATGGTTTCATGGTACAGGGAAATGTATATATAATAGTAGAAATCTGTGCTGTATAGTGGTTGTCTAAAGCATAGTAAGGGTTGTTTGAAATTTGTCACTTGAACTATATATCAGGGACACCTGCTGTTAGGATTATATTTCTATATAAGGATACTTAAGAGATGGTTTTCATTGTGTCCCTCAGCTGAATATAATAAAAGAGATTATGGGCTTTCCAAACACACAAATGACTGGTGTGAGGCATCTCACACACATGCACTAATGTTCTGATCTCTCAAATGATCCTGGCAATGTTAAATGCATTTACCTTGTTGCCTCCAGTTATAAACAAATCAGTTAAGGGCAATCGAATTGTGTAAAATATATACTAACTAGAACATAACATGCAAACATTATAAGGATAATTGTACATTAAAAATAGTAAAGAATAACGTTCCTGTTTCAATCAGATTAAATGTGATAGGCCCACATCTACATTCCAAAAACATTGTTGATTATAAGCTTGTTATAAAAACTAAATTCAGGCATAAAACACTAGCCGAGAGGCTGCTGTTGTAGAAGTGTAGAGTTGAAACAAACAAAAATGGTGAAGGCTGAATCCAGAGTAAAAGAAAATCAGGCTTTGATCATGAGCGTGGAAAATCCTGTCCACAGGATTTTATTTTTGCATGCATTTTTCACTTGATAACATTCATGCAGTTAGATGAGGAATTGCTCAAGTAAAGGTATTAGTCATTTTTGGAACAAATAATATGTATTTTTCATTGCAGGAATCAGTGTGGCTTCTTCCTGGTGTTATGGTTGTCATGTGTAATTCTATTCCAGTTAAATAGTGTCAAAAACTATAAAGATTAAACAGTAAAATGCTGCTGAGTTGTCTCCCTCAACTAGTCAAGACATCTGGTGCTATTTTAGCACTAAAGGCACATTCATTGTCTGATCCTAACTTGTGTTTGCTGCTGATCCCTAACCAATGGCGTGTGTGAGCTGCAGTGAGCAGAGGCAAATTTGTAACACCCCGATAATAAAACGTTTCACCTCTGACCACCTTACAAAAACTATAATCAAGAAAATGTAGAAGGTAAAGTATTTACATGTACCATCAACCTCTCTCTTTCCTCCCCTTGGTGGCAAAACTACATAGCTATCATTACATTATGTCACATCCATCATCCTCCTCCACTCAAGTTATCTCATCATTATTAGATTGCCGCAGTAACCTCCTCACTGGTCGCCAAACTAAAACCTTCTTAAAATTATTGCCCATGCAAAAGAAGAACTATCTAGTGCGAAGAAGAACAGCATGGTATAGAACATGAGGGAACAGAACACAAGATAACAGAAAATCCTAAGTCATAAAACATAATTAAAAAGAGAGGGGGTGAGAGATAGTAAATAATATAACAAAAGGTTATATAACCGTACCTGTGTGTAATAATGAAAATATATATGTGCCTGGTTTTTCTCGCTCAGTGCAGACGCTGCTTCCTGTTTGGCCTCCATTAGGATCTTCCTAAGACCTTCGTACTCGCTTGCCAGCTGTTTATTCTCCTCCAGTGCAATTCTTAGTGCTTCCTACACACACGTGACAATAAAAGGTTATGGTAAAACAGTAAAGGTAAATAATATGCTTACAGTATTTACTAAATAACCACAAAGACACAAGCAGGTGCAAAGTCGAATGCAGACCAATACTGCAAATGTTGTAATTGTGACATACCTACAATACATTGTCACTGGTTACATACTGTTCTGACTTTGTGTCTTGCAAGATTCTGATACATCAATTCAGAGTATCTGTCAATACTGAGTACCAATCTTTTTTTTTTTTAAATTAAGATGTGTATATCTTACTACCGGAATCTCATTGGACTCATTTTCATGTGAGGTAACATGAGGCCAGGGTTCGCTATGGCACTAAAAACCTGATCTGGTTTCCCTTTGTGACTAAATGAATGTAACTAATGGCTGAAACAATGAATTTTATAAAAACATTAACAAAGAAACCATCCTAATATGGATCAGTCATGTCATGGCTGATACCTGATCTGATTATTAAGTTCAGTATCGGCCCTGATATTGATCTGGTGTATCTCTAACTGTAACCAATATACTAAAAACTTACAAGGCTTGGAACCAGGGACCTCTTATAATTAACTGTAAATTTTACAATTAGAGCTACCAGTATTCACAAATGGATTTGTGTTAGTATGATGCCCATTATATCAATAAGTCTGCAGTAGACAACAGATACACTGGCAGAAGAACAACCACTATAGCAGCATAGTACAAATGTTAAAATGTAAAATACATAGTGAATAATCACATGACTCACAATCTGCAATGTACAGATAGCCAAGAAAATATTGTATATGGTGAAAGGAACTAGAGAGTTAAAATGCAGTACTGTACATACTGTATAGTAACACCACACTGACCATTTAGAAGACACTTCAGTCGTGCCACTGACCTGCTCTGTGTATATACAAAACAATACATGCTTTCTGTGTTTGTGCTGTTAATTAAGGCAATATAAACAGCAGACATAAAACAATGGACACTTTTCTGGCAAATCAAGCAAATAAATCACAGTGAGTATGTGTCTCTCTGCATGTCCTCTTTTCATTTGAGCAGTGTTTCCCAAGTACTGGATATGTGGCTGGTGAATATCTCAAGTCTACCTGCAGACATAATGAAGTGTGTCTCTGCAGTAAAACAGAACAGCACTAAAGTGATGAGTTTAACCCAGCAGAAAGAGGGGCTGTAAACATGACAAATGCCTGCTATTGATTTCAGGTTTAATTACTCCATGCAGCACTGACAAAGCCCATCTGATGCTGTTGTGAAGTGTAAATGGAACAAATTACACTTCATTGCCCATAAGAAACTGATAGCGTCGGCAGTTTGCATTGTTTACTTTGTGCTCGCCAAAATGACAAGCCCTGATCAAATCAAAAAATAGGTGCATGTATGAAAGACAAAACACTTTCAGGTATATATGGGTTGAATAAAGATGACCGCAGATTCCACAGGACGACATATTTCACACTGCTATACCCTGTATTTGAACTTTTAAAAATAACCATCTGCAAAGACAAATTATTAAATGTTTCCCATCAGGCTATTAGCTGTACTGACCTGTATCAGACTCTAACGCCAAAAGGAGCTACAACTTACAGGAGGTTATAAGAGTATAGTATTGGGTCAGCATTTTTAGAAGAAATTTCCTTTATAAGAAATATTTGAAAGTGCCTAACCATTCTGCTTCATGCACTGTGATTTCTGAATGCACACTCTGCTTATTATGTTATGCTAATGCAGACATTATGTGTGCTTTATATTGGTCTCAATGATTAAAGTGACCAATTTCCTCAGAACTTCAGACTCTCTCTGATCTTTTTATTTGGTGAGGAGTATTGTTGTTATATCATCTTATTTCGTCAAGTGAAAAGACTAAACCCTTTTTTGCATGGCTAACTTTTATCTGGCTAATGGGAGTTGTGTCTATGAGGAAGACTTCTAATTCTTAAATTGTCTCACGCCAACAACTTCTTTAAAGTTGCTGCACTTGGATGCATGGCGGCTTAAGCTCCATTGCCTTTTCTTGTTTTGAACTAATGCATTCTTGATCACCGTTTAATGAAACTATATACCACATGGCGATTTCACATTAGATAAGCCATGTGAAACCCCCATCAGCAAAGAGGCTCTGGCTGGGGCTGATAATCCTGCAGATGAAAACCTTACAATAAATAGGGGTTTCTCTTACAAAGGAGTGTTCAAATACATGACATTCTGTGCACAGAATACCCATTCATTCATTTTTACATGAGACTATTTCTGTCATTTATATGAAAAAAAGGGGCAGATTGTATGTGTATTTCATGTTGAACTGTATGCTTATGTTGAAAATTGCTATTGAAAGTGTTGGCCTACAGGTAACAAAATAGGCACTGCATCTCACCACGACACGCATCATCAAATTCGTCCAGACAAAAGACTATAACAACAGTGAGTTGTCATTTGTGGGAAAAGCACTTAAACAAGATTGACCATGGCTTGTAATTTTAATTGCACACAGCTCTTTTCTCTGCATCTTAAGGGAAGTATTGTGACAAGCAATGTGCTGACACTAATCCACAAACAAATAAACAATGAGATGTTTTTTACAGCTCGTCTCTGATTGCACAGTATTTGACACAAAAAAAGTCATGTATTTACTGAACAACATTTTGTTACCTTGGTGTCTTCCATTTCTTTTTTTCTCGCTGTAACGTGAGCAGTGTGTGTCTGCATGGATCGCTGTGTTCGTTGTTGGCAGTTATTAATATCAGACTGCAAGGTGCTCATTATGAGAGCAGCTGATTTGTTTTTGAATTCCACCACATCAAAAACACTCCTGGAAGGCGGAATCAAACACATAAAATAGTATTATTTTTCTAAATTCATTTTTGAGTATCATAAATATATGATTACTTTATCAGTGGGAGAGGTGGTAGAAAATTAAAGAAATAATACACATTTTAAGAGAAAAAGGTTGAGTATGTTGATTATGATTATCCCATTCCTTATTATAAACTATTGTATTGAGTGTTTCCTGTGTGTAACTTACTGAAGTTCTGCTATGACCTCTGGAATGTTTTCAACTATTTTTTCCATTTTATCTGAAGCATCTCGGTATTCGTCGCTCTTCTTCTTAATGTCACTGATCCTGATCAAAGTGTTGTCGTATCTCTTTATAGTGGCAGTGTGTAAATCCTGTAAACATTAATGCATTAATGTTACTGTTAAACGTCAAAGTGCTTAGAACAAGAGATTATTTTGTTCAACAAAAGAATGACAAGATAAATAGCCATGACTAGCTTTGTGCTCAGTGAGCTTTACAGAGTAAACCTGACATAGAAACTGTTCTTTGACTCAACAAGAATTTCTTTATGTAAGCCTTAACTCTCCATTCTTACTTGAACAGCTTTCAGATGGTCACATTTGAGTTTTTTCTCCTTCTCAAGGCTGATTAATGTGTTCTTGTGTTCACACTGAATCTTTTCCAGATTTTCTATCAATTTCTTGATTTCCTATAAAAAAAACAAAGATTAGTACTTAAACATAAATAAAAGGCTGTTTTTTAATGTAAAATTGTATTCAGACTAAGATGAATCATTATTAAGCCTTATCAGTACCTCAATTCTTGTCTCCAGAGTTTTTGTTGCTGAGGATGCATCTTCGAATTCTTTCTGAAGCTTTGTGTTCGTTAGGTCTGAGCTCCTTTGGTGTCGATTCAGTTCTTCATTTATAGTTGCACACTGACCCTGATGCAAAGAAAATACAAGGCAGAATGTAACAAAGTCCTAAAGTCTTAAAACATGTACACAAGGTAAAAACATTAACAGGAGGTAATCCTGGTAATGTACAAAATGATGCATTTGAATACAGCCAGGGATTTAAAACTACCTTTATGAAACGTAGAAAGTTACAGTTATACTGAGATTGTGCTTTGTGAAGCTTCACCTCATCCCTCTATTAACATATTGATACAGTCAAAGTATTCGACAGAAACTAAAAAGGTTTGCAGAGATATATTTTGAAGATTTTAATTTAAATCTACTTTGTTCACATCACAATTTGGTGATTACATTTTCTTTCCACTCTGACTGAGTAAAATGCATTCAGCGTCATGAATTTACCTTCAGTAGTTCCAGGGTCGTCATCTGACCTGTCAGATTTTTCCTCAGGTTTTCTATCTCTTTCTGTAGAGCATAGAAATAGCAGAGTAACACTGGAGAGCATGTGGTATCTCACATTTTCCTTACAAACTGTGACCCATGCAGTATACATAGAACATGTACATATGCTGTCACTGACCCTGGCCCTCTGTTCTTCCATGAAGGTGAGCTGCTCCTGCTCTTCCAGTTTAGCCTGGGTGGCACTGTGCTGGGCTACAACTTGGGTCACTTCCTCCTTGGCCTTTTCCCACTGCTCGTCATTGTCAATGATTTTCTGGAGCATCTGCTTCCTCTCCTCATGCATCTGCTTCACTGCTTTCTTGCTAAGGAAAATCACACAGAGACGTAATGGTAAACACACATAGGTGACCTACTACAGAATATTGTAATATCCTAAAATGTGATGTTGTATGTACCACTGTACACTGTACCTTTCAGAAAGTTTAATCTTGTAGTCGTCTACATTCTGTTTATACTCCATGTTTTCTTTACGAAGAGCTGCAAAGGCATTTCGTTTTGAATGGAGTTGTTCTTCTATGCAGGAAACCTCTGCTTCCCCATTAAGTCTCTGTGGATAATGTAACATACATATATACAGTGTGCCACTGTATTAGCACTCATAGCTCCAGTGAGAGTCCAATCATAGGCTGGCAGTTATGTGCCACGCTCTACCCAATGAACTATCAAGACACACATAAGTAGCCAAAGCAGCTCCAACATTATGAAGACATTTTAACACTATTGTGACAATACTTACAGTTTTCTCAATGTCTTTTTGCAGAGCAATTAGTTTCTCTTTTAATTTCTTATTCCGTTGCATTTCTTCCTCAATTTGGAATTTCAATTGCAAAATCTGTTATAAAAGAAGAAAAAAGGGGATTTTGCTATTTTTTTTGTTTGCTGTTAAAAGCTACTTTTTAAACTTTAAATACTAAAATATGGATAAAATCAGTTACCCGCTCTTTTTCAGTTTTCTCAAGTTCTATAATTTCAGGGATACGCTGAGTTATGGCCGTGCACTTGTCCTCTGTAAGAGCAACTGTTTTTTCAGTATCCCTTATTTCAGCACATAGACTTTTCTCAATCATCTTCAACTGGTTTAAATCATACCTGGAGAAAAAAATAGTTTTGTCTTTTGTTATTAAGTTGGTGGATTAATAGCAGTGTTTCAAATCTGGTGCTCACTTAATATAAGATAACTCGTAAGACAACGCTGTCACAATATGTTGTCACAACACAAGAGACTCATGCTAGTTGACATATTGCAAGAAAATCATCTACAACACAGCATGATAACTCTATAATTGTGTGTGTATGTTTTGGTATTGGCTTTGTCAGTCGTTTGTGTTAAAATCATGCCAAGCCCTTTATTTCCTTATATCAGCACACCTGTATTCAAATCAGTTAAATGGTCAAGTCAGTGAGATCATCATCAAACAGAAGTACCGTTGCTATGGTTACATGCAGTTTAATATACCTTGCACGCTGATTTAAAGGAGTGGTTGAACTGTTGAGCATAACTTTGTTTGAGGTCTGTTCAACGGTTAAAACAGACACATGATATAATCCTAATGCACTTTAAATAAGAATGACATATGACATGTTTAATGACTATGTGGTTATTTAACACAAATAATGCTAAAGCTGTTTGTTTTTAACTGCAGGTAGGATAGATACTCACAATCTCTTATCCAGCTGATTCTTCGTCATCGACAGCACATTTGTCAGCGATTTCTTTTCATTGATGGCGTCCAGCTCCATCTGTTTTAATTCCTTCTTAACCAGCATGAGATCATTTTGTGTCTTTGAGGTTAGTGCATCAGCCTAAAAGAAAAAGAAGAGTTGGGAGGGAGCATGGGCTTTTTATTTTCCTCAGATATTATTTATGAACAATTTCATTTCATAAAGGGACTGATATTACAGACAATACTTTATCCTGTTTCAAATCATACCCTGTAGAAAACTAAATATTGCAAATCTCTACAGGAAACTACTGCACAAGTCAACAGTGAGGCCACTGAAACACATCGAAGTTGATATAATCACAAACAATATTGTGGTACAGAGGGGTGTAGAGGGGTGTTGTCCTTTAAGCTTAGTTTTGACTGCCTTTTTTCTGTTTTTTAGTAAGTTGTTTGTATTATTTGTTGAAAAATAAATAAATACTTTAATGACAAAAAAAACAGTGAGGCCACACAGGGGTTTTTACATTTTTCCTTAGCTTTGGCAAATCTTAGAAAATCCAGAAAGCCCAAGGCTAGCTGTTAACCCAGGGCTTTCAGTAAGCCTGGTTTTAAAGATTCACTTGAATATCAGAGCCAGGGATTAACATCTTTAGAACACTTACAGCCAATGGCTTGTTGAGATGTAATTTAATATATATATATATATATATATATATATATTTCATTTGTTCTAACACTGCATCAGTCTGGTTTTTCATTCAGCAACCATAAAGCTGCAATGGTTTCAAGTCAAAGTTGACCAATTACATCCTGTCCCCATTACTCATCTCTCTACTGGTACTCTTTCATGGCATATTTGCATGAAGACACAAGTACAGCTAAGGCTGAATTTGGTCATTAGATTTTGATGCATCCTGACTTGAACTAAAGAAAGCTAAATGAAAAGTCAGGGAATTATGAAAGTTATTAGGATTCATCCTCTGGGGACCATGAATGTCTGCACCAAATTCCATTGTAATCCAGTCAATTGTGGAAATGGAATGATTGTACTCCAGACCAAAGTATTGGATGAACACTGGACCAACAGACCAACAAACACTGGAATCCCTAAAGCCATGCCACTTGTGGATTAAAAATAGAGTTAGAAAAGAGAGTGGCTGAGTGAGAGAGACCTAGTGTGTGATGGAGAAATTAATCAGAAACTGAAAAATTAACCTTATTTTGGTCTTATTTTGTTGTGATTACTTGGTCATGTATAAAACGCTACAGAATGTGGTTTTCCACTTATTAACCCAAGTGCCAATGACCAGGGATTAACAGGTAGTTAAAAAGGTAGCAGTTTAAGAAACGTATTATGTACAGGTACAACATTCTTTAACTTGACACGACTGGACTGTGTTAAGAACAAACTCTTACCTGTTAGCTGATTCATTCCTACAAAAAAATAATTCTTCAACTACTACTGAAGACAGAAATATTAACCATATCTTTGGTAAACATATGGGTCCATTCTTTCTGGGTTTTAATTTGAAATCATTTTTAAATCAAGAATAAATCTACTTAAATGTTACCTCGGCTTGTGCAGTGTTGAGTTGATGTACGATGCCTCTCTGGACGTCAAGGTTTTCTTTCACAATGGGAATTTGTTTTTTGGCAACGCTGATGTCCTCATGTAAGTGCTGGTTCAACACCTCAGTCTGAGACAGTTTCTTCTGAGCTTGGTCAAGTTTCTGTCTTTCCAGTTTTAGCTGCCACTTCAGTTCAGTGATGTCTCTAATGCAAGCCTCATGCTCTAGAAATGAATTAGAAAGTGTATTTGTTGTTTAATACTTCCCAAGACACCAATATGTCTGAGATGATAACACACCTCTCAGTCACTGACCTTTTTGGACTACAAAAGAGTGCTCTTGTTGCTTCCATAGTGCGATACTGTCAACTTTGTTCTCCAAAAATATTTTTCTCCTCTTCTCTTTGTGGAGAGCTTCCTCTGCATACTGCCTATCAGCCTCCAGTCGCTCAATCAGATACACAACCTCTCCAAGGACATCATTTATTTTCTTCAATAGTGGCGATAATGGACAACTTTCTAGAGGATGAAAAACTTTAAAGCTTGGCAACTCAATACGCAAAAGAATAAACAAGTGGACTTGTTTTGCAATGCTATGTTAATATAATCTGACCAACTACAAAGTGCAAATAAACATAAACTTGATCCATGGTATTTTATTAGCAGAGGTGAACACTGGATGGTATCTAATTAATTACTATGTGGAGAAAAGATGTGAACCAGTAACTGGGACTCAATTATTCTCACACTGACAACAACTGCAAGGAATCTAAACCTAGAGCTTGTCCAAAGAAGTGAACATGTGTGTTGCTCTTTTATCTGCATGTACATTAAAGACAGTGTTTGCTTTTGTATAGTTAAAATAAAAATGAAGACAAAATATTTTTAAAATGTATGGAATTTTTGTTGTTCACCTCTTGCACTAATTGCGATGCCTTCGACGAACAACTCTGTAGACGTCATTGAGTCAGTATCTGAGTCTCTGGAATGAAATCTGTTTAAAAGGAATTAATATATAATATCATATTTTTGAGTCCTACTGAATGTAACAAAAATAAATAGGAAACAAAAACAACAGAGAAGCTCACCTTAAAGTTCTGCTGTATTGGTGCTTTTCTCGATCAATTGGATATTTTCCAGACTGGTACAAAACAAAAGGGGAAAAAAAAAACTTTTAAATTGATTTTTACTCTTGTCTGATATTTATCTTACAATCTTTCACAGAGCTGATCACATCTGACATCAGATTACCTGTTGACACCAATTTTCCACCGTCATCTTGAGCTCTTGGATATGGTAAATAGCACTGTTGACACATGGCGAGGGACTGTTGAGCAAAGCACAAGTGCGACGTCTACCAGTGCAGACGGCTTGAAGATCTGCTTGATCTTGAGAAACACAAAATATTGAGATCTGTAAATCCAAATTTTGTTCATAACAAACAATTGCTTTCAGAGATGAAATGAAAAGGCAAAAGCAGTTTTTCCTTTACATAATGGCACAATGCCCCTGAAATATTTGATAAATAACACAGTGATGATGAACCATCCCTCAGTGAAAAAAACTCACAGAACAACAGACTTTTATTGGAACAAACACTCACCCTTCTTCATTAACTTTATTTTGAAAAGTAATTACAAAAACGTATTTGGCTGTGAAAGATGTTCTGTGCTTCTTTACTTTCTCTTTGATTCTGCTTGCACAGACTCTGCAATGTATTGGAAGCATCAGTGAGAGAGCAGAGACAACTAATTTGAACATCTCAAGACAAACCCAAGGACACAATTCCTAGTGGTGAAAGGACGCCATCTGGCTGAGAAAAAGGGTAAAAAGCACAAGTGTTGCAGGTTGTGAACCTGAACATCTGAAACACTGACTTTATATAAATATTACATCTATATTATAAACATGTCATGGTTTGGGTTAATTCAGGAGTAAAGATTATTGAAGGCCAAACTGATGTTAGTGGCAAAACGTTCCCTGTGGTGTATATATATTATCTCAATATACAGTATGCCAATGGTATCACAAACACTAATGTTAATTCAATCATGAGTTACTAATTTAATAAGCCTTCAATAACATAAATGACATGCACAGTCGTGTGGAAAGTTTGGAACAAAATTGCCTATCACATTTAAAATACATTTTTGCATATGCAGAACTAATATTTTGGTCCTTGTGCCCTACCTTGTGGCACTGAGGTGATCTCTCACGGTAATTTAAAGTAAGTACGATCTAATTTGTGATAAAGTAAGCAGATAAAAAGACAGGACACAACCACAAATATTACCAAAAAGTAAAGAAAATCATGTAACATACAGTATAACTTCAGCATCAGTTTTCTACTTGTACTAAAACTATAAAGAGATGTGCGTTGTATTATGAATTCTCACTCCTCTGACTTACACTGTAAGCTGCAGTGTAAGATAGCAGGTGAGGTGGAAGTGATGTTTTCACAGACCCACAAGAGAGAGAGCTGCAAGGAAGCAACACATTTGAATCTATTATCTAATTTATTCAGCTTTCCATTAACTTACTTTGACGGCCAGCTTGTTGCTGTCATTGCGTAGAAGGGTGGAGTATAGATGGAGAACCATGAGTGGATTGTGTCAGGCCCAAACTGCTTCTACCACACATGAGTGTGTGCTCAACTTGGTGAGGGTGAGGACCAGCCCCGGACGAAGGGTCCACCCACACACACACATGAAGAGTATCTTCAGTTGTCACGAGTGGTGGTGTGACATACATGTATTACCATCATGGTGATATCTGGTGTTACCTGGCACCAGGACAGCAGCACATGTTTGGAGTAGTGGATAGGCCCCCCTCAATACAGTTTTATTTCGTAGAGATAGAGCCAAAACTGTCAAGTACCTGCAGACAGGTAACACGTACTCTAACAGTAAGAAACAGGTAGGTCACAAAATGTACGTGAGACTATTGAACCTTTCCCACCCGAGATAACAGTTATCTTGCCATGACGCTCCATTAATTAGGAGAACGGCTTGTGATTGAGTTGAGTCAGACCAATACAAGAACAGGCGAGGAAAAACTGTGGGGAGACCCGAAATGAAGGCCATCTGTTGCCGAGCACTTTAGATGAATAATACACAGTGAAAGAACAGTAGGAAGGTAGTGAGACGATATGTCATCAGCAGGCTGAATAAGCTCTAAATCATACTGGCGCTGTGTGTTACAGCCACAGAGCAGTCCCATGTGAGCCTGAGGGCCGATCACCTCCGCTACCACAATCACTAATGATATTAGTATTTTAAAAGTGATTACGTTCCACTTTTATTTACATTTATTCACCTTAATATCATTTATAAAGTGCAGTGTGTGGGGCCAGCTTTTCACCTCAAAAATAGAAAATAGTGATATTAAACTGTCACGCATTGGTGGAGTGTAACTAAGTACATTTACTTAAGTACAAAGTTGAGGTACTTGCACTTTAGTATTCCCATCTTACTTTCTACTCCACTACATTTGTCTGTCGGCTTTAGTTACCAGTTACTTTTCAGATTACAGCTTTTTCATACCCGAACTGTCCAGTAAAAAAACATATATCTACAAATCTGGATTCCTTTATGGGTTGATAAAATCTTCATACTTCTTGAGCTAAATTAACTATAATAAAAAACCCTTGCCTTAGCTGAAAACAGGGCTGTTTTTACAGATACATGGTTCCCACCACTGACACTATACAGGACAGCAATACTACAAACATGATAATTACTAAACAGTAGTAAAACACAACATAAACATCAATGCACCAGTATTATTAAGGACCATAGTTAAACACCATTTTACTTTAACTTCTGATCTAGCTAATAATACATACTGTTTTCTAAGAAAGGGTTTAAATGCAGGACTTATTCTTATATTCCTGTAAGTAAAGGATGTGAATACTGATTGTAAGTGGCCTGCAGTTATCAAATCTCCTCACCTTGCTGACTAACGTTGTGTCGTCCTTCCCTGGACGGGAATCTGAGGGGTTCAATGTCCGGCATCGCTCAAACACCAACAGTGTATCCTCCGCCGTCCTGTGGAGAGGCGTTCACGTTCATCAATAAAATAGGAAAATTGTGGATTCCGTTTAATAACCTGAGCTACTTTATTCCACACGTTAGAGGATAACTTAGGTTTTAATATCTGCCGGTAATCTTTCAGGCAAAAGTTAACGCTGGCTAACGTTAGCTAAAGTTGCAACTTCACTCAGCTCGCTCTCTTAGCTAACGTTAAGTTGACGGTTAATTAACTTCGCTAATGAGAAATTAATGAGCAGTGGGGGGTCGTTGTCATGGCAGAAAGTGAAAGCGAAAAAAAAAATGGCAGGCTATCAACTTACTTGTATTAAATACACCTTTTGGCTGCCAGCTATCTGTTAAGCTACCTTGGAGTTTGCTGCTGGTTCTCTGTGTGGCAACGCAGCAACAGTTGTCCCGTAAAAAAGTTGCGTTTTGTTTTAAAGTTTTTTTTTTTTTTCCTCCCAAATGAATCAACTGAAGTTGCTGTCAATCTTCTGCGGAGGTTGCTTAGCAACAAGGGGCTGCGCTTGGAGCGGGGCGAGCTGCGTTCAAGAGCAGCAGTGAAGGTTTTATGTTTATGTTTATAGCAGCACTGAGAGGTGTTTACTGCTCGTTTTCACGTGAAGAGGCACATGTTGTTGAAGAATAGAAGAGAGGAGAATAGAGTCAGAGAGAGAGGGAGCACTACATTGATGTGGGCTTGTTTTATTTTATTTAACTGGCCACAGTTATAATGACTTTTTAATTGTTTTACAGTATTTACAGTAATTGTGATATATTTATGTTGATTATTGGCTAAAACGTGTTATTTTTGGGGGGAAAGTTTAGTTTTACGGGTCCTACTTACTTACTACTTACTACTAAGCCAATGCAGCCATACACCGCAAGATGCAAATGATGAAATAACTCCACATTATTTGGACCATTATTGAGAAAGTGTTACATAAGGTTTGAGCAGGTAATACGCTCCAATAAAAACCACCTCATGTGCAAAATCATATAAAAACAATACAGCCTTTGAAAGATTAATTTTCCTTTTTTTAACTTGTGGTTGCAAAACCTCTGCAATCTAATGAAATATTTAATTTGCTATTAAAAATGTGCTATTCAGTTCAACCCACAGGAAGAAATGTCTTTTTGAAAGTCGGTTTTATAACATTTTTATAACTTTTACACCAGTGGAAAAAAAGTGCAATTTGAAATGAACTGGTTTTTATTACAGAGAGTAAAATGTGCAATAATTAAAGCTTTTATTTTTTTTATTTTCTTACTGGCAAAAAAAAAACAAAAAAACAACCCAAGTAAAGTTCAGTATCTGTACCTGCATTATTATATGTATCCATCCATCTAAAACATACCTTGAAATAAGATTCGTCGCAAATATAAGCAAATATGATGAATATTGTTTCCATTCACAAATATTTACTTAAAGAGCACGTATTTTATCCCAATGACGTCATCTTCCTAAAGCTGCAAACATGCCTAAACCAGCAAACGGACGCGTCTCTGCACGACAGCCTCCGCGAAAATAAATAACTAAACCTGCTTTTGTTGTTTGTTTGTTTGTTTGTTTGTTTTTCTATTCCTTTCGTATCAAACTTTAACATTTTGCAGCCGAAAGCTCGCTGACGCAAGGGAAGAGATTCCGCATTACGTCACCGCGAAGGCCACATACTGGAGGCAAGTGCTGCCTGTGCTCCGCTCAGCCAGTACGCTACCCGAAAATTTCCACTACACAAGCTTTTTGCAAAGAGAGCGGCACAACAACGGCCGCTTCGTGCAGCGATGCGGCAGCCCACACCAAAGAAACCCTGATCGCACCGCAGGACACGACCGGCTGTCGGATCCCTGGATGGAAAAAACAGTGATGTTGCATGACATGCCTCGAAATAAATACTGGTAAGTCTTGTGCAAGTGCGCTGCTGCAGCTGCTGGGAGGCTGGCGAGCAGTGGAGGAGCGACCTTAACCTACTTTGTCACTCTGGGAGAAATTAGTTTTCCCGATCAAGTTACAGTGATAGAAAAGCGGGGATGTGCGAGGATTCAAAATAATAACAATAACAATAATAACACAAGAAAGGCAGTCGCATATGCAGGCAGATGTTTCAGTAACAATGAGACCCTTTGTCTCCCGTACACACAGGTGTCTCTGGCGTGACAGGTGATGCCTGAGCAGAGTATTTACTATGAGGTGCCTGTCGCTGCCCTTTTACCTTTGGACAGCGTTGCTCTGGTGGAATTCTGTGTATTTTAATGTGCAATGTGACACTGTCTATGCCCAGGAGTGCATCTCTATTCAAGCTTGTGATTGAAATGCAAATGTAATTCCGTGTGGCATCCCATATCACATCACACGTTTGCAGAAACATACTTGTATTTCCATTAATTCCAGTGTTTCAACAATTTTTTTAATACTTTAAAAAAAATGTAGGCTACCCTATTTTAGTTTGTGCAAAGAACTCAAAAACCAGTGCTGTGAACAACATCACAGCACGGCCAACCGTAAATTTGTAGCTGCACTCTCTTGTAACATCAGGGTCCCAAAGTTTTGGCCTTTTTGTAGCTGAAACCATGGTGATCATCAGCAGGGGACAGAGAGCAGAGGGCCCTCTAGCAGACATCACTGGCTGGTACCAGACAGGAAGAGAAAACTGAGCTCCACTACCTACACTGCAAACACTAAAGCACAACATCTCTGGCTGTGCTGAGCTCTGACTGATTAACCTTAAATCAATGGAGCAGCTTTTTTTTTTTTATTTCTGTCAGGGGATGGGATTCAGATTGCCGGTGTAGTTTATATACTCGTGATGTAAAAATAACTCTGGCCAATCAGTGGTAACAGCTGCGATGCACTGTAGTGAGCCAGCCAGACACAGATTGCTCTGTAACTCAAGTCAGTGCTTGTGTTTGGGTAATGTTGGTGACAATCTGTTCCAAGTACATCAAGGAGAACATAAATTAGCAGCACTGTCCACTGTGTTTTATGTTCTGCTACAGAAATAGACTCATAATGTAAATAACTGACTAATAAGGCATTTTTGGGTTGCTGGCCTGACATGCAGTTGAATATTTGGACAACAGAAGTCCGTGCTGCATTAAAAGATGATGGATGATGAGTGAGTCATTACCGTGAGACCCCCCTTTTGCTTTTGGCAGTGCTTTGCCCCACCAGTCTCTCTGCAATGTTAATGGTATACGATGATTTGCTCTTTTAAGGGCAGTTATTTTCTAATGCTGCCAGTGTGACAGTGCCACAGAGAAAGAGTAATGTTTGCTGGGCACATGCCAAGAATGAGGTTTGGGGTCTGCAACTAGAGAGCCAGTAAAGCTGTACAAGAATGTTGAGCCTTCTCATTTGTAGTTAAAGATAGAGGCAGCACAGGCTGTTTCCTTGCTGACAGTTTCTAATTTCAGATATATTCAGTCAGCCCTGTCCATTTGGACTGCTTTTGTTGTAATGTTTCCTTGTTAGAGAGGAGTTTTGTGTTGTGTGCAGCTGTTTCTAGAAGAGGACTTGGCTTTGTAATAACTCAGCTCAGCTCAGGGAAAGGAATACAACCATGGTGCTTTATGAGAGGTATGTTGATCATCACGTTCCCTTCACCATCGTACAATTTGTATTGGCTGTGCTGGTTTAATATCTGCTCTTGCAATAGATTGTATCAATCTCAGTTATTTCTGAGACTGAAAACAGACCGCAGAAGGTCACGTTGCTGGCTCTCAGGACGTGTTTGCTTGCAATGTGGAAAGGATATCAGTGTTAATCTATAAGATAGTATGTATTTGTACACTTTCACATTCACTCACTGTGTAAGTGACGAATGTGCTTGTATAGCCATTAATTTTAAGCTGACATTAGACTACTTGCTGCCAGTCGTGGCCTGACATTGCTGTGTATACAATTAAAATAGCTATTTACTGTTGTAGGCATTCATTATTGCCTCATAACTAACAAAACACTCATTTATTATCTGTGTTTTTACAGGGTTGTCATCGCTTTATAATAAAAACCTTCAAATACAGGTGATTTGAATTCTTATATGGATGGTCTGTTCTGTCTTGTCAATCTAATATGACATTAATCATTAGTTATTACCATTTTTTTCTATGGTAGCTCATACTGCTCTGCTGTGAGGTTATTTCCTCAAATACTGCACTTGATTCTGTAATTTCATATTAACTTATTAGCTTAATCTTTTCCCTTCTAAACTGGATTTTAAAGATTCCTAGAACTCCTTAATTGACTGCCTGTACTGACTGGAATCAGAGGACAGATAGTAAGGGGAAGAAAACATGCAGTTGTTTGCTTTTTAACACTAGGTGAATTCTAATTTCCACACCGTGGGTCTCTGCAGCATAATATTTGGGTCTACCAATTACTGTCAAAGTAATTTGAAATACCATGCCTGAATGATTGTCTTGCAGAAAAAAGTGTTTTTGAGGCATTCGCCCAAGAAGTGTCACTGTGCTCTCAACTATCATCCCACCAAGCGTTACATCATAAAAGATATTAACTTGTGAAAAAACTTTTCTCTACAAACTTTGCTTGTCTGCAGTGGGAGGTGTTGTGTGTGCAGTGTGTGTGCGTGTGTGTGTGTGTGGGGGGGTGACTAGCACTATGTTTTTACGAACGAGCGGCTGGGATCTTTGCTGCCATGGCAACAAACCACATGACTAGGTGTATTAGATTGCCTCGGACAGAGTGCAGCGAGGCATGGTGTGAGCCTTCTCTCTGCTGCTCTGCCCCTTTGAAAGTCTTGTCCTTGTCTTACTTAAGTTTTGTCTGTGCCCCCCCCCCCACAGACACACATTTCTTATAAGCACTGTAGTGTGCTACATTCAATTTGCAAATGTACTTAAAAAAAAGGCTGAAAAAGTGAGGTCAGTGTGTCTTTGTGTGTCTTCACCAGGGCTGGATTAATCTGCTATGGGACCCTGGGGTAAAATAAGCTCTGCCCCCTCTCATCCCTGTAGCATTTAGCAAATTACTTAGCACACGTATATTTAGGAACATGCACAATGCTGTGCACAATATACTGTAACTTGAAATAATAAAGGCCTTATTATTTCTATGGCTATGTGCACACTGCAAGCCTTAGCGCTCAATTCTGATTTATTGCTCAGATCAGTTTTTGGTTTTTTTTTGCTGTTGACATTATTTTTGAAATGTGGCCCAATTCAGATTCCAGTGTAAACAGGTCAAAGTACTGAAGTGACCCGCATGCTGAATGTCAATCCAGAGCAACATAAAAGTCACATGAATTCTGATTTTTGATGTGGCCCAAATCCGAACTGAAAATATCAGATTTGATGTGATTTGTGCTGTTCACATATGAGCAAAATAAAATCAGATTTGGGTCACTTTTGCCTGCAGTGTAAATGTAGCCAGTTTAGATAATAATGATGCCCCTATCATTTATGTTCATATTGTGCTTTTAGAAGTACAGTGTTATGAGTGCAAACAATGATTGTCCAACAGTCGTAGTAGCCACAGTGGGTCTATCAAGCTTTGGATTTCTTCACATGGTGAAGCAGTGTGCATAAGTACCTTAGAGCTTGAAGTGTGGCGTCCTTACTATCATGACTAAAACCAGAAAACAGTGTCAGCAATGCAACAGTGTGTTCATCTGCTCTAACATGGGCTGAAAGCCTTTAATTTGACTGGCATTCTGAGGTTTTTGCCAATTTAATAGCATAAAATGATAATATCATTTTGCTTTTTAGCTATTAAGAGCCCAAATAATATGGCCAGTCAGGCAAACAAATAAGTTCTGTCATTGCAGATCATAATTAGCATTGTTATATAGAAAAAAAGTAATAAGGTGTTGATGAATCTCCTTTTAAATCAAAGTGAACGAACCTGACATAACTACCTTATTGAATGTCATATTTCTGACATTTTTTTCCTGTCATTAAGACACTTAACTTTGCTGTTTTGCTAGTCTGTCCAATGTGACATTACTGTAAACTAATTACATCGTTGTGGCAAAGCAGAACCGCTGTCTCTTTTTTTATAGCAGTTTGTGCTTATTAAGCAACCTTTTACTACGAACTGAGAGAAATAGAAAACAGGTCACTTCCTACGTTACTTTATGCTGTTTACACTGTTTATTATTAGAAGGTAGGTAAACTCAATTTAGGTAGGGCCCTATTTTTTTCTCACAGTATTAACTTTGGTTAGATCATCACTAAGACTCTTTCCGGTTTGCTTTTATCTATAGTTACAATCTGCACACATATAATTTATTCAGTAACATCATTAACTAACTAAGACTGACTTGTCGGGTTCCTCAATTTGCCATTTTTATCCTCTCTGCACATGGCCTGAAGCCACAGATCTCTTCTTTTACTGTCCTTCGCTCTTTGGGAAAGTAAAGAAAATCCAAAACTCTATTTTTTATTTATTGTTGGTGTGCAAAATGCAGCTTTTAGGCATGGTGCCATAGCACATTTACATTTGTTTCACCCAAAAGAGGGCGTGGTCACTCTGAAGAAAAGAAATTGACATATGGCTGCTCTCATCCATAGTGTTTGGTTTATTTTAGTTACATAATGCTCGGGCTAACTAGTTGACCACTGAATTGTTTTAAAAATGACTAGGAATTTAATGCTTAAATCTGCCACAGTTATCATTGTAAATTACATGTGCAGAGTGGGAACAGAAAGATAACAGGCATAGCAACTGTATCTAAGGGGGGGGCGCGGCTTAGTGACCAGTCAACTGCCACACAGTGCTGCCCCAGGCAGCTACCTGCTTTGCCTGGTTTGTAATTTAGTAGGACTGAAGATATATCACAAGATAGTTAAATTTGCAATACAAGTATGTGACAATTTAAATCGGCAATATAAAAAATTAATCTATTTTGTAGATTTTTGCTTGTGAAATAAAGGAATATTTTTCAGTCATAATATGTCTTCAATCTCATTTTGTTAAAAATAAAGCATGAGAAAATCATATCGTGAACCTAGTATTGTGAATTGCCTCTATAATCTAGCCTTGATAATAGCTACTAGAACATTATATAATGGTCGATACTCAATGACAGCTGTTATTAGTATTCATACAATCCATTATACACTGTAGTTTAACAAATGCTCTGCGATGCTTATGAAAATACAGTTCAGTTTACTGGTTATTTTATACAGAATAAAGCTGAAAGCAACAGGAAGAGCATATTCAGTGATTAAACAATACCTTAATTGCAACTGTGTCTGTTAAAAGTGGGGGTACACAGGCGCTGATGTTACTTTCTCTCCTCTTGATCAGAATGATTGAAGACTCCGGGCAGAGCGGTGACAACATGGCAGATCGAAGGCAACTGTTTGTCGAGATGAGTAAGTGCTCAGAGCCACAGCTCAGTGTGATCTATGCCGGACCGGTTTTACTCACTGACCATAAAAATGGCAAATTCTTCTCTGTAACTTTCATGTAAAGCACATATCATGAAGATCAAGCGTCCCCAATAGTGTCAACCAGATTGATTTTAAACACTGTCAGACACCACCTAATGCTCTTTCACTACTTACAGTGTGGAGGGAAACTTCTATAGAGACCCAAAGTGTGTATTAGATTAGATTGGATTAGAAACTGTGTCCCAATTAAATGCTACATATTAATTCAAAGCTGGTTTTGATTATGTTCATAGTAGACAAATACTACACATACTAAAATATTCTTTAATTTCTGAGTGTGCAGTTCATAGACACATCACATGTATTGTGATGAAGGTTGCATTATGAAAGTGGAATAAAGAAAACAATAAACTTATTGTAAAAAGTAGCAGGATGAAAAAAACATTTCTTAATATGAAGCTGATTTTTTTCAGATTTATTTGGTTATTTTAAAAATAATGTTTATAATATTATATGTTTTGTTTTCCATTTTTTATATTCAATATTGAACCCTGTGGGCCTCCATACGCTCTCCCTCCACATTAGCTCCACATGATCTATGAACTAGCATTGACAGTTCCAGTGTTATTTAATAATGACTCATTCTCGTTCAGGGGCTCAAGATTTGGACTCCATACGATTGTCAACATACAGGACAGCTTGCAAACTCAGATTTGTGCAGAAGAAATGCAATCGTGAGTATGATGCAGTGTACTTTATACTACATCACTCATACATGCTCATAATCCTCCCCCCATCAAGATGTTCACATTTAGTTTTCCTGTTTGTTTTCCAGTGCATTTGGTCGACATTTGGAATGTCATCGAGGCTTTCCGAGAGAACGGCATCAACACCATGGACCTCAGCGCTGACCTTTCTGTGGCTCGTCTAGAAGTGGTACTGTCCACCATTTTTTACCAGCTGAACAAGCGCATGCCCACCACCCACCAGATCAACGTGGAACAGTCCATCAGCCTGCTGCTCAACTTCCTGCTGGCAGCCTATGACCCGTGAGTAACACGTCATATGACAGTCGGCGGCTGGTTGTGTACTTTCACATCTGAGGTTTTGACGTGAGCTAATGCAGTGTGAAATGTGACTCTGAAGTGTCTGCCAAAGTGGAGTGAAAATACAGGCTATTTACCATCAAAATGTCACAACATTCTGGTGTATGAATGTATATTTTAACAGATGCTAGAAGCCAAGCTAAACATTTTTTAAGATGATGATCACTGTAATTCAAGTTTGCCTTAAAAGGTTGTGCCTTTTAAAAAAACAGTTGACTTGGATTACAGCTCAGTTTAAAAGACAAATATATGGCCTTAATGTAAAATGTATTTTCTCTTTTTAGGGAGGGCCATGGCAAGATATCTGTCTTTGTTGTGAAGATGGCCCTTGCAACCATCTGTGGAGGGAAAATTCTGGATAAATTAAGATGTAAGCAACACAACAAACCCTTATTTTACATTTAATTATGAAAGATGGAATAAAAAGCACCCATTTTTATCTATAATAAATCAGCTAATTGTCTTTGTAAAGTTTATATAGTTTCTAGTCTAAGTAATATACTGCTTTGGAATGTATAATACAAACTTATTAGTGTCTGTATTATCAATTTCTCTGTCTGTGCTTAGCCTATTGTTCCTAAAAGAAGAAGCAGTACTGTGCCCAGCTCTTCATGGCTGGGAGAAGTCATTATTCATTATCTGAAGGATAGAGTTTATTACATAATCTACAAAATCCGTGGGAGCAGTCGCAATGGCTCGTGAAGGGAAAAAAAAAGGAGGGCTGTGTTGCTGTTGTATTATAACAATTGATTTGAATAACCACTTTACTTTGATTTGTTTTCACAAATAAGTGGGATAATTGTATTGTGTAATACTGTAATTAGCCGACTGTGGTGGCAACTCACAATTAGTTTGATTCATTTGTGTAATGTCTCCCCGCATTGTTCCCAGATATTTTTTCACAGATATCAGATTCTGCTGGAATAATGGTGTACCCGCAGTTTGACCAATTTCTGAGGGAGGTTCTCAAATTACCTATGGCGGTTTTTGAGGGACCTTCCTTTGGTTACACCGAACAAGCTTCAAGAACGTGCTTTGCGCAGCAGGTGAGGGCTCATTAACCACAGAGTGTAACATCAGGGAATGTGTGATTGTTTTAGCATTGACGTTTTTCCTGCTGAACCTCACCTCTCCTCTGCGCCAAACGTCTACAGAAAAAGGTCTCCCTCAATACATTCCTGGATACGTTGATGTCAGACCCACCCCCTCAGTGTCTGGTGTGGTTACCGCTCATGCATCGGCTCGCCAACGTGGAGAACGGTAAGACCGCACAGAATATTTATAAACAGGAGAGCTAGCAGGGCTGGGAGGATGTAAAGTTCAGCCTTGCATCATAATCTTGAGTCACCACACACACAATCAGTCAAGCAGACATATACAAGCAAACACACCTCCAGTGAAGATGACCCATAGGGACCTTACACCCTGTGTGTGAGTGTGTGTGTTTGTGCGTACTTGCGATGCACTCATCATCACAGGTCACCTCTAAGTGAGCAGGAGACATAGACAGCATGCTGGAGGTGTACTGCTTTGCGCATATTCAGTTCAAATGAAATGAATGTTGTCATTAAAAAAGACTCAATAGCACATATGTCTGTAAATTAATCCTCTACTGTTTGCGACGTGCAAAATATCTTTACAATCGCATCTGTTTGTGTACATGTGTCTGACCCCTCCTCTCCTCCCTGCAGTCTTTCACCCGGTCGAGTGCTCCTACTGCCATACTGAGAGTATGATGGGCTTCCGCTACCGCTGCCAGCAATGTCATAATTACCAGCTCTGTCAGGACTGCTTCTGGAGGGGGCATGCCAGCGGTTCCCATAGCAACCAGCACCAAATGAAGGAGTATACGTCATGGGTAAGGAGAGGAGAGGGGAGGGGCGGGCTAAGGGAGGTGTGTCTGCACTGGACCAGTCATTGTGGCTATTTTCGTTCTGCTTCCCCACAATGTAAGGATGCTGATCGTTCAACACAGGTGGCTGTAATGATCCCATGTGTTTTAAAAAGAAATTGGTGTTCTCAGAATTGCCCCCTCATCCTTTTGTTTCTCCCAGAAATCCCCTGCTAAGAAGTTATCCCATGCCCTCAGTAAGTCACTGAGCTGTGCATCCAGCAGAGAGCCTCTTCACCCCATGTTTCCCGAAATGCCAGAGAAACCTCTCAACCTAGCACATATTGTGTAAGTTCATCTTCTTTTTTTTTGTAATAGTGAAACAGAAGAATCTACTTCTGTAGCCCGGCAGTCAGAGAGTTGTGTTATTTTCAGAGCCTCCGACTTCAACTTCAGATGTTGAAATGTTTGATTTCGTCCCTCAGCTGATAATTATCTTGTTGCTGCCTCAAAGTCTGAAGTGATTCCAGTCAATCTCTTGGGTCAACTGATCAATGGGGATTAATTATAGCCTTGGGAATGATTGTAATCTGCAGCACTGTTGCTACATTTTCTCTGACTTGGCTTCATGGTTTGTGTTGTTTTAAGAATAATGAAACAAAATCTCCCTCTACTTTCTTAGTTTCCCTCAGATTAAAGTTATTTAATCATTAATCAAAAGTTATTTTCATTATATAACCCTTTATAATTCTTAAATAATAGTTGGAAGGATTCAGATTACTGCAGACGGTTTTAGAAGAACTGAATGTAGGTTTTAAAGCCTGGCTAATATTGGATTTTTGAAGCCAAGACCAGTATCAGTATTTGAGAGTCAGAGAAATCTGATACATATCGGTTTATATAGTTATTCATATAAAAAGAAAAATATTTTTTGATACATTTTCAAAAGATATAGATATGCAAGATCATATGTTTTGTACTGCAATTCCCTACTGACTGAAATATATCTCACTACCATCTGTTCTGTACCAGCTGATATCAGCAGTTTTTTATTCTCGAAATGACTGGACTTTATACATTTAGTGTAGCCTATAAACTGCTGGGCTGATTGTATTAAATTATTTTCATTCCTTTTCTTGTTCTGTACTTTCCTCAGAGATACGTGGTGAGTTTTCTTTGATTATTTAACACTTAACAAAATGTGTCTTTCTACATTTTCCTTACTGTAGAGTTGAATCCTTTGTATTGTCCTAATCTTATACAGTATTGTCAAGTCAAATCCACCCTAGTGTATTAACCGTCACTATTGTTCATCTTTTTATCTAAACACTTGCTGTGTTTGTCAATCCTTCCTCTCATTGCATGTCGTCATTTTGTACCACACCCTATATAACTAATCACATCCGACTTTGTTGCCACATCCTGATGTACAGCAGCTCATCTACCAAAATGGAAATTCTGAGATTAGAAAGTTGGAGGAAATCCACAAGATTGAAAAAAATGAAAGACCAAATAAAACAGGCAGTGGCATTTGCTGTCAGTTTAACATAAAAACAGCCAGACATGTCAGTTTTGGATAAAAACAGCAGCATTTGTTTCCTGTCCAGGCCACCGAGACCGGTTAACATCACCAATGACTACTCACTCTCCCACTCCATGCCTACATCAGGGAACCCTTACTCCACCAAAAAGTGAGTACAATAGCTTAACAATAGATGTCCTGGATTTTACAGCAGATCTTTTCAGTTTGCCATGCTCCCTAAAGGCCCCATGCCCTGTAGACTCTGTGACCCACACTGTCTTTATTTTCTTTTCCAAAGTGTGTGTGTGTGTGTTTGAACATTTGTGTATCACCGTGCTTTTTCTTTTCTTTGTGTTTTTTTTGTGCTGAATGTAAATAGCTTGCCTTACAGCAAGAATAATGATGTTGAGCAAAGAAAGCCCTTCACTGGGGCTGCTCCCTATCTGTTGAAAGGGAAAGGGTAAGTGACACAGGTGTGCATATGAGAATGCCTTTGTAGCTCAAATGCATGTGTGATCTAATATAGATAATAATCATAAGGCATAAACTAGAGTGCTTATCGTCCTAAGGAAACTATTAATGTTTTCCACCAAACCAGTTTTCTTGTAGACGAGTTTACATTGTTGTACTCGAGGGGCTATTTCAAAGACGCTAGATGAAGCATGCATCATAAAGATCACTGGCAATTACTTCCGAGTGTCTATTACAATCTTTTCATTCACATAGAAATGGGAAGTACTAACTGTTTCTAATATGAGCCGCTTTGAATGATACCCTCAATCACCTCTATGTTGAAGCTGTAGCAGTCAAATAGTATATATTCCCAGGCTCATTGTTTATTATATATGTGGATAAGTATACCTGTTAGATGAGATGGGATTAACTTGTTTGTTCATTTGCTATTTATGTTGTATTTTGGAAGATAAAAGTATTGTTTGTCCTGATTTCTCTAGTAAAAGGCCATTGAGCTCCTCTGCACCTGCACTTGATGAAGAAAGTGTTTCTTTAGGGAACACTATTCCCTTTCATAACTC
>NW_023339796.1:10269633-10281278 GCF_004916995.1 Morone saxatilis | reverse complement strand
GGCTTATAGAAAAACATACAGATGTGATGAGTGAATGGCGTTCTTTAGGTTATTCTCAATGTGCATGTCAGAGCATCTCACGTTGCAATTACTGTGTTTGCACAGTCTGAGACCATGTCATATAATACAGGGCTTTCAGGTGATGAGCCCTCTAGAGTCTGGCTGGCTATCTTTTGCACAACAAGGACTTTAAGCAGCTGGAATATACAGTTAAAGGTGTTGAGTTAGCAATTTGGTATTGCACTTCCATAAAGTGATGCAAAGATATCCATAATAATCCAGATAATTGCTAAATTAGCTTAATGGTTTGTTATCTTGCTGGTTAACGAATCGAAATGGCAATTTTTCAGGTAGACATTAAGATTAAATTAGCAAATAATCAAAATTGGAAGCAAGACTAACAAACAATATGCACTTATTTTTTTTAAATGTCTTAATGTCTTTCTTTAAGGGTCGACTATGCATTTCTTTGTTGTTTCTGCATTGACCCTTCATAATGGCAGTATGATTGTTTGCTATAGGGTTTGTGATCCAGGTGCAAATATGGGTGCCTCAATATGGGTGTGACATCAAAAAGACTGTTAGCCATATCTTTGGACAGTAGATTGTTTGACTCAAAAATAATAACTTTCAATAGGTTTAATGATAGAGCACTTGGTGATTAATGCTTCTCAAATGTAAACAGTGCATGTAGCTTGTAGAGGGTTTTTTTGCCGGGCATGTCCTTAATCATGCTCATAGCCTTCATCAGTGGTGTCTCTCCCAAACATAATATGGCCTTGTTTCTCTCTAGTCAGCCATGAATGGCTGCTTTTTTTCAGCCACTCTCCTCCTCTTCTCTTTTATTGCGTTCCCTCCTTTCTCTCTGTCTCTCTCTCTTTCTCTCTCTCTCTCTCTCTCTCTCTGCTTCCTCTCCCCTCTCACCCCCTGTCCCTCTATTGTCACCTGTGTAATTTAATGTTTTATGTTTTGTTGAAACCCTGCACTGTTCCAGGTTGAACTACAACCTCGATGTTGCTGATAGACTTGCTGACGAACATGCTCTGATTGGCCTCTATGTGAATCTGCTTCAAAACAACCCCAAAATATGGTTAGTTGGTGTGGTGCTGTGTTTGCCAAACACCAGTGGAAACTATGTGCTCTGCTGAACTGCCACCTCGCAATCCTTCCCCTAACCTAACCCTGTTCTCAGTGTGTTACAGCCCTAACGCTGCATGCTGTCAGTTGTACAGACTAGTCACCTCGGCTTATTCAGCAGCAACAGTTGTTTCTGACTGATTTGTATCCAGAATGGTATCAGAGTTAATTTATAATAAGAGAATGCTGTAGACTTCCTTTGATTCCTACTACTTTTACATTTGAGTCATCAAAAGACCTTGTAAGTATACACATGATTCTGTGATATTAAGTTTAACGCTTGTCCCAATCATAAAATGTACTAAAAAAGGGCAAATAGTTTCATATTTGTCACATTAAAATTGTAGAACTCCAAATGCTTAGGGCAGATTAGTTCTTAAATTGGTACCAAATACTTTAAACACTTTTAGCTGCTGTTTTTCTCAGACTTGACTGCCTCCTTATAATGTAATCTCTGAAATGAGTTTTGAGTGTTTGGTTCAGTAACTCTTGTGTAATTTTTTTAAAAACAAAACAAAACTGATGTGTACGCTGACTGGTTTTTATTTTTTCACTGGGAATACGCCATATTCTTTCCTGAACCCATGAAAATAGGGATGCCTGTATTTTCTGTGTGTGTGCGCACTAATATGCCTGTGTGTGCCATGTCATCTATCATTTTGGCTATCTGTATTATATTAGCAGCTCTAAACCCCTCCATATCTTCCTGTTTGAGTGCATTTGAGTGCTCTATTGTATGCGGGCTTGCAAATACATAACCCTATTTGCATTTTTCTTTCTGTATCAGTGATCAGACTGTACAAGTAATGCTTCTGGTCTTTAAATACAAAGCGAATAATTACTTCACCTCCACTTTTATATAATAACCCAACTTCATTCCTGCTTTTGTGGTTTTACATAAGTAGCTTAGCATGATTTCGTGGGCCTCTGCTGTAAAACCTATGAAGCTTTCCTGCCAGCGAACTAATCTGACTCCTGGACAAAACTAAACTTTCTTGGATTTTTGCATCTTTTCCTGCACCTGCTGTCGCTGTGTAGTAACTGTTTCATGTTGTGGTTCCCATCTCTATTTTCCTCTTGATCAGTTTGCTGGAGAGCAGTAACCATCAAGATGAGGAGCACAGTCTCATCGCCCGCTATGCTGCTAGACTGGCTGCTGATGCTGCGGTGAGATATATATATATATAAGACATTTATTGCACACAATATCGTAGCATCTTTCATCTGTGTGTACTGCCAAAAAAATGTCAGTGATGAGAAGAGTGATGCCTTTGGGATTTCAATTCTTCTTATTGCTACGATGATTAAGGGATTTACAGGTGGTGATCATTTCTAACCTGACTCATATGCCTGGTTATGTTCTGATCAGGTCTTGATGGATGGCTGGTGACTTGACTGTTTTGCCCCCCCCCCTTTGTGAGATATGAGATAAGGTAGTGGATGACATCATCCAGAGGTAAAGCCAGCTCACGTGATGTCTCTTGCTTGGTTTCACCGACAGGCTCAACAGCAGAGGGTCCCCACAGACCTCCCCTGCTCTCTGGATGCCAACAAACAGCAGAGGCAGCTCATTGCCGAGCTCGAGAGCAAAAACAGGTAAGGGATGAGTGCCTTAGTGATACTGTTATATCTTTTCTGTTTGTCTCTTCTCTTCACATTATTATAAACTCTAATTATTAGTATGAATGCTGTATAAAATATATGTATATATACATATACATATATATATATATATTCGATTAAAATAAGTAACACAGAGTAAGATAGAAAGTAACAGCAAATTTGATATTAAAATAATATCAACAAATGATTGTGAATAATGAAACCATAGCTGAGACGAAAGTTTAATTATAGGCAACAATGAACAAGTACGTAGGTTTTAATGCAGCTGTAATTAACGTTTCTATATAAAGCGATAGATCACATGACTACTTGTATATGACAGAGGTCACTTGTGGTGAGAAACCTTGAGTTTCCATCAGCTCTACAGAGCTTTATAGGCTCACTGTCACAGTGTAATGGCTCAGAGAGACTCTTGAATAGAACAGAGCCATTTTAATAGTATCTTATATAAACATAGCAGAATATATATATAGCAGAATACATATATAGAGTATTCAGCAGCTAAAGAGACAGATATACCCCTCAGGAGTTTGTATAGCTGAAAGAGAGTGAATACTGGATTTATATTCATCAAGTGGACATAAACTAATGTTGCTCTGTACCTGCTGAATGTGTAAATAACCAAGGTGATAAAATGCTGTGCTCACAACTTGTTTCCACTGCCACCAAGTGGCCCAAACAGTCGTTGCAGGTTTAAGTTTAGATTTAATGATCATCTCCAGACCAGTATAAAGACATATACAAATAGTCTGCTTGGAGAAATAATGTGTGTCTGATGTTTTTTCCTGCAAAAAAATTCCACACAAATCATTTAGAAATCATTAAAAATACAGAATCTATGAATGTGTTTCTTTCATAAGTTTTTCTGCTGGACACAAGATGTCTCCTACTTCACTGAAAGGGTCAATACATAGTGTGTTCTACCAAGACCGACTTTGTGATGTCACAAATCATGCTTGTATCAACCATTTCTGAAATAAAACCTGGTGTTGTAATTGCATAATGTTTGTGCCTGTCACAGAGAAATCCTGCAGGAAATCCAGCGGCTGCGCCTTCAGCACGAGGAGGCCTCCCAGCCACCACCTGACAAAGGTCAGCAGAACCCCACTCTGCTGGCTGAGCTACGACTTCTCAGGTAACTCTGCCTGCTTCAATCCTGCACAATGCAGCGTTTATAACAGACGGTTTTGCTTACGCTGCAATACATCGTACATATTGTAATTGCTTGCCGTTTTTCCTAGACAAATGAACAGCGTATGTTAGAGTCTACAGATGCTCATACACATTTTCTTCCCCCCATATTGCTATTGACGGGACATTATTGTATCATCACATTGTACAACTTGTTTCCTCTGTTAGGCAACGCAAAGATGAGCTTGAACAAAGAATGTCTACTCTGCAGGAGAGTCGCAGGGAACTCATGGTGCAGCTGGAGCAACTAATGATGCTTCTCAAGGTACTACAGATGTGCCTTTCATCTCTTTGACTTCACATTCCTAAAATACAGAATACAGATAAGATGCCTTCATCGTTAATGAAAGAACACACGCTGTGGGGAACAATAAGGTTGTGATAATTTATAGTTTAAAGTTTGCTTCTTGGCCAGGATCAGTTCAGATTTGCTGCAGATGAAGTTTGCACGTTTATAAAAGACTACATGGATGTGTGTACTATAGCTTGTATTTTTTGGTTCTTATTTTGAGGCAGGTGGTGAGCAATATGGCCAGATGATACATTTCGCTTGTGTTACAATTTCTCCCAGCTGTGGATGATCACTCCAGCTAATGTAAAGCAAACACTGCACTTTGCAGATGAGGAAACATGTGAGCAATTACCCAACATGTCCTTCAGAGGGCGTACATATTTAATAGTACATGAGATTTTTTTTTACGGAAAACAGGACATTCATATATATATAATTTCATATTTTGAGCTATAGATGAAATATCTGTTACTGCGTGTTTCTCTTCTGATCAAAATGTCATTATTTTGGCCTGTTTTACTCCCATATGAGATATAATTTATGTAAACGAACCTTTAACAGCATTATATAATTTATCTATCTATATTATATTATCTGATGTCTAGTATTAGTCCTGTTTGGGAGTATCAGCAGTTTTCTGGTCTTTGTTACAAATTCTATTGTTCTGTCTACATTTGGATCAAAAAGTGCCCTCTGTCACACACATTGTTTGGTAAATTATGTCACAAATGCCACTGATTAGCCATGTTCTGTTAAGATATTTCACGCTGCCAGATTACAAATCCAGATAGACGAGTTCAGAGCAGGATATCGAGTTTTTACGCTCCATCACACCCTACAAGACAACATGTCTACCCCCCTCTAAGAGGGATAACTTTCTTAGTCGGGAGGCAGACAAGAGTCCAGACAGAGGAGTTAAGAACAGGATATTGAGTTTGGGATTATGCTCCATCGCACCTTACAACATGCCTGCCCCCCCTCTAAGAAGGATAACCTTTGGTGTGAAAATGTCTTCTGCAGTCAACAAGACAGGAGTTCCTCAAAGCCTACATAAACTGCTTACTATACTGGCTCAAGTGTGGAGGATATCAATCTAATTAGCCTAAAAGGATCGATGTTAATCCATTAAACTTGCATGAGGAAGCTACATGCTTATCACGTCCTGGAGGAAATACTGATTGGATGTTTTGTTTTTTTAGAAATACTCAATGCAATGTGGCTGTTGTTTCATGAGCCATAAAATATTGTTTTTCAGCTGGAGGAGGAACGGAAACAAGCTGTAAGTGTAAAGAGACTGAAACTATACTTGGATTCAAAATGATTGCACAGATGTTTGAAATAAATACTTGGTTGTTGTTGGGTGAAAACTTTCTGTCTGCAAAATATTTGCTTTTTAAAAGACCAAAGATGGGAATGTACTGTAATTCTTCAGTTTATCTGAAAATTTGGATATACGCAGTCTTCACCAGACAGCACTAACTTCTGCTTTGGTCTGTGGAAATAACTGGAAGAACTTTTAAAGAGAAGAATCTGTTTTAACAGCATGTTTACTATGCCAAAATGCTTACATAATAGAAAATGCAGCAAAATACCGTGCATTTCTAACATGTGTGTAATGTTTGTTGCTAAAGCCATAGCACAGAGGAGCTTCTCTGTTGACTTCAGATGTATTGAACTGAATTGTTTGTTGCTGTTTTTCAGTTAGAATAATGATTCTTTGCTGTAATTTGAATGCTGAAAATGGAACGAGTTATTCGCTGCATTGCTTGTGGACGTTGTGCTTTAAAAAGGAACCTTTTGATCCTGATTATATAATATTCTTTTTACAGCTTTGCTATTACAACATGTGTTTCTCTGTTACAAACACACTAGTTAACACTAAAAAACGGTCTGTATGTGTTGCAGACTCAGGGTCCTGGCTCTCCACGCTCTTCCCCCAGCCACACCATCAATCGGCCGATCCCCACACCAATCCACTCTGCCGGCACGACCCCAACTCACACACCTCAGGACTCACTCATGGGCGTGGGAGGGGATGTTCAGGAGGCCTTCGCTCAGGGTAACACAGTCACACACAGAAGCATTTTGCATATGGATATAGTGTCCGAAGGAAGGTTGGAAGCTGTGCTTAATCACTTTTTTAAACTATTTTAAAGGTCCAAGGAGAAATCTGAGAAATGACCTGCTCATTGCTGCTGACTCCATCACCAACACAATGTCATCACTGGTTAAGGAACTCAATTCAGGTAAAAAATTGATGAATAAAGCTTCTATTTTGCTTTCTGGTTTTATACAACAGCTGTTTTAAAATGCCTTTTTTCCACAGAGGGAAGTGAGACTGAGAGCACTGTGGATTCAGACTTTGGACGTGGGGATCTACTAGCCACAACCTCTTCAGATCCCTTCTTCACATATAAACCAAGGTACTTATCAGATAGACTGTAAGATTTGTCACCCCTCCACATTCAAAACTCTTTCTAATGACTTTCCCAGCTCATTCATTGACGCAGCTTAACCTGAGAAACTGCTTCGGCACAACTTCCTGCTTCCACCTGACTTGACCTGTTTGTTTGCTGTTTAGTTGCCAGTTCTCCCAGTAGCGTTGCTTTGTGTCATACAGATGTGTGTGTCAGATGATTTATACATCAGATCATTTTGTACATTAGTGATATCCGTAACTGACATATTTTATTTAATGCATACCAATAACACAACAGAACAACTGTACAAAAAACCCAAACAGTGAACGCAGTAACTGCAGGAAGTTTGTGTAAAACAAGTAATTTGTGCCTGTTAAAGTTGCATCAGATATGACTTTTCCTTATATTTTAGGACCTTTTATACTATTCTCTGTTTGTATTATGTAATTTTTCATTTTTAACAATCATACATAGTAGGTTTCTTTTTTGACAAATTCAGTGTTTTATTCTCATTGCTCTACGAGCTCTTTTCTAATGCAGAAGGCTTCATTTTTATATCTTTAAAATAAATAAAACAATTTCATTTATTTTTCTTCACAGAATGAAATGGTGAGATATAGGCCTACTGTATATTTTTAAAGTTTTCTTGCACCACTTAAAATCAAGAAAGCCTTGTGATGCCCCGTGATGCGAACCCTAGTTGGGTCAGGATCCCCAGGTTGGAAACCAGTGTCCTACATCTGTATAAACCACTGATTTGAATCAAATGTTATAAAATATTACAAGTTGGTGGGATTTAAACTCTGACCATTCTTTTCAGTTTACGAGCACACCTCAAATCTTATTTCCTGTCATAGGAGTGCCAGCGCTGCAGAGGAGAGCTTTGAGAACGATCTGGAGCAGCAGCTGGAGGACGAGCTCAAGTTGGAGGAGCTAATGAAGCACAGGCAGAAACCAGACAAAACCTGCATGGTGAGGCTGTGATGGAAGGGTGATAGTGGCTCCTTGTCAAAACTTATTCTGACCTGCTGTGTGTGTTTTGGTGGTGTTCAGGTGACGCTGCAACAGTGACCATATTAGTCCTGGTGACTGGTAAGTGTCTTTTTCATCCACAGATCCACATCATATAACATGAAAGCTTACAAATGTAAACACTCACCAAAATGTTTGTTTGTAGGATTGTTGAGCGCTGAACCTAGTTTCAAACTGTAACAATGCATTGATTAGCAAAGGCAGTCACTTACATTAAATAATAAGGTTTTAAGGTTTTTGCCTTTTACTTGTCTCTAGGTAGGTTTACATGCATATCCTGGTTTTGAGTCTTAGTTCAGATCATATTTGGGATTTGACATTTACGCAGGATATCCAATCCAAAATCGCAAGATGCCTAATGCAACTTTATTTGTTAAGCATCTTTAAAAACAACCAAAGTTGACCAAAGTGCCTGCTATATGTGGAGAATAAATATGTTGGAGACGAGTTGCATAAATGTAAACAGAAATGAGTTCAACAGGTGGCGACATGATAAAGAGACTGTAGTGTTTGGAGTGGAAAGCAGTTGACCACTGAATATAAACAGTGATGTATGATTGTAACAGTATCCCAGGTTTCTGTTTAGTGCTCGCAGAGAGGTTGACAGTCACTTGCTAATGAATGAGCCCTAAATTTAGGTGTGAAATACCAATTATTTATCAGGGGGGATTAAAAAACAATTTTTTACAGTATGGGTTCTAAAATGATTACTCCACCACTAATTTGTTGTTTTAGCTTTTGGCATGGCTCTTAGGCCAAAAAAGACGAAACTGTCCGCCCACTTTGGTCCAGACGGAAATAGCTCAACATAGTACCCCCTTGGACATGAGTGAGTTAAAAGCCATGAACCATTATTGAAATTCTTATTTGAACCCCAAGAGCAGTTGAATCCTGGAGTTCCTAGATCTTTATATCGCGCGGTTAATTTCACTAAAATTAATCCCTTGACTGTCTTTTAAAAAAAAGTCCCCAGGATCCTCCAGTGCATATCTATGATTTGACCCGGCAATAAATCCAAATTCTTAGCGACATACTCCTGTGAGACTTACAGATCAATTGGACAAAATGTTCTAGATGAATTAGTAAAGGCAGGAGAACAGTGAGAGGACGATTGAGTACACCTTAGCCACGAGGGCCTAACTTCCCCGGAGGCATCTGGCACCTTTATAAAATCTCACAAGACTACAAAAGCCCTCGAGGTGTGATAGGGCCTCCCGCTGAGCTACCAGAAGGGCGAGAAGCTAAAATCGAGGTTCCTTGTCGATATCATTGAGTTACCACTCTACTATGGCAACTTGCCTGCTGAAACTAAGGGCTATGATATTGTTTTGGTGGTTGTTTACCTCTAAACCACCAGTGATACTGCAATATACCGGAGAGGCTTGAAACTTGAAAGGAAAGACCATTCCTTGTAAAGTAGGATCATTCACCAAAACCATCTAGCTAATGCACAACACAGTTGCAATAACTTGAAGTATATACTAATGCTAACATATCACAAAATAAAATAAACACAAACGATACACAATTTGAACCCAGCTGGAATATGTCTATGGAGAGACTGATCACAAACATACAAATATTCCAATTAAGACATATCGAAATTCAATATAATACCACCTCAAGCAAGCTAAATAGTAAGTAAATCTTAATGGATTACGAGTGGTAAAAGTGCTGCACAAAGTTTATACTAACATTCATATGCCCTGTATAGTACAATCTTATTTCTGCCAATTTTCTTAATCTAGGTCAAGTCACCAAGTACTCTCGCAAATAGTAGCAAACATACTTCAAGGATGTTTATATATATAAGAACATACAGCTAGCAACACGAACGAAACACTTACACCCTGGGTGGTCCGCAATGGACATTTTCAAGGAAATATGAAGCATAGCAGAAAGAATATTCGGGAATTTGCCACCCTGAAGTACCATACAAGTGAGGTTATGAGTATGTATACATTATGCGTTCGACGACACTCATCAAACATAGTAAAAATTAGAGAATAAAATTCCCCATAGTCATGTGGGTTTATTTATGAGAACCTGAGTTAGGTGATATATAGAACTCCATGCCACCTATACTACAATTATTACTCTATGGTATATTACATGTGAGCTGATGTAAAGAGAATTAATTATCCAGCCGTCACTAAGGTCACTGTCTTATACTCTTATAAAAAACCACAGGTGTGCCGTTAGGAAAAAAATAACACAACTACGTTATCTTACATTGTAGAGGAATAGTTTATCTTAATGTTCGTTAGAATTTTTCATGTCCAATGTCTCTTTATTATTTACTGAGAAATCTGTTTAACAAATATGCAATATTCTGATAATCCTAACTCTCACTGCTACTGCTAAACCGTGTTGGTCGGCCCAGTGTATCTATCTCGTCGCGAGTGTCGTTTCCGCGAGCTAATCAAGAGCGGCGATGCTTTCTCAATAACTAATTCAGCCTGCATTAAATGATTCTGAAACAAGTGTAGAATCATCGCTAGGTTATTCTAAGTGTTTGTTTGTCAGTCCTGAATTTACTAGACATTAGTAATGTAAAAGCCGCTTGACGGTATCACAATATTATGCGGTACAGACAAGCTAAGAAGATACAAGGACCAAGATAAAAAGAAATGTTGTTGCATACAAGTACATTATTGTTACCAAAGAGCTCAATTATTGTGTATTTAGCTTACAGTATCTTTTGTTGTAACGACTCTTCAGTTTAATTCCTATTGTGAGGATTTCTTAACATTGTATATTCATCATTGTATGCAATTAGGCTCCTGTTTCAGCCTTTGTTATTGCCTGGTTTTTTTGACTTGATAAAATCCGCCATATTAGGAGCAGTACCTGGCCCGGTGTTACAGTCAGAATAGAAACTCTATGGTCGTTTTTGGTTGCCTTGGTTTTAGATCTCATGAGCGAGGGACAGCTTAAAATTGTACCTAAAGCTGAGTCCTTATGAGTTGGGGTTCCAAGTCCACGACCTGTAGGACTCTGTCGCACCGTAGCTCAGCTCTCCTTCTACCGTGTTCTCGACCTTCTTTCTCCCTGAAATATTCCTTGACCTGACCTATCCAATAGGAGCCCCAGAATCAATATCACTGGAGGTACACAACAGTCAAGGGATTACCCGCAAGTTAGAGGCTTCCATCCTCTGGGAATAACACTGGTGACAAATTATATTTCATGGCGAACTACCATCCAGTACTTTGTTGAGGCTATCTTCAGTCTGGAACCCAAAAAAGTGGCGGACAGTTTTTCGTCCTTAAGAGCCATGCCAAAAAGCTAGAAACACCCCATGGAAAACATTGACCACATAAAAACTTTACCCATAAAATAGTACAAAACTCACAACAAAGTGACGAACCCAAGACTAAAACAAGGAAAACCACATTCAGCGAAATCATGTTGTTCACAGATCATACAAGTCCACTGATATATTCCGCACCAAATGGTCTTTATCATCACGGTGATCACACTGCGTATCTCGTGACACATTTATGATGTCTTTATATATTCTCCACTATGACAAGCACTTTGGTCAACTTTGGTTAGTCTATTCTTTAAAGTGCCTTAACAATAATAGTTGCATTGGTTAAACTGATTGGATTTAGTTCCTGCGTAAATTGTCAAGACTCCCAGGAGAATATGATACTGAGAACTAGAGACTCCTAGAACAGGAATGCATTAAACCTATTGCCTAGCGAGACCAAGTAAAAATGGCAAAAACCTTAGAAACTCTTATATATCACTGTTCTAAAGCGAGAGTAAGTGACTGCCCTTTGCTATATCAATGCATTGTTACAGTTTGAAACCTAAGGTTCAGCGCTCAACAATCCTAGCGGGACCGACTCGCAGTCGCATTAAGTATACAGATCGTAATGGATTGGCTTCTAGTATCGGGACTCGTTTTTAAGATATAGTGAAAAAAGATGTAACATACGGGA
>NW_023339796.1:10260101-10269608 GCF_004916995.1 Morone saxatilis | reverse complement strand
GTCACTTGTTTTTGGAGTTTGTACTTTTATGGGTAAATTTTTGTGGGGTCAAGTTTTTCCACTTGTGTTTAGCTTTTGGCATTGGCCTAGGCGGAAAAAACTGTTTCCGCGTCCGCCACTTTGGTCCAGACTGAAATAGCTCAACAAGTACTGGATGGATTGCCATGAAATATATTCATATTCCCCAGAGGATGAAGCCTACTAACTTTGGTAATCCCTTGACTGTTTTCCTCCAGTGCATTTTTGGGGCTTTATTGGATAGGACAGGTCAAGATAGTCAGGAAAGAGGGAGACAGAGAGGAGATGACACGCAGCAAAGGGCCACAGGTCGGACTTGAACCCAACAAGGACTCAGCCCTGGTACATAGGGCTCCCGCTGAGCTACCAGGGCAAACAGGTTTCTATCTGAGTACTACAGGTAGCATATTTGGGTTTCTCAAAACCAGGATAAAGGCTGAAACAGAGATATGATGTTTACATGTTCAAACACATAACTGAGATACTACAACAAAATACAAAAACACAATAAGAGCTGGAATATGTCTATGTAAACACACTTATCTTGCCTGTCTTTGCTTTGCAGTATATGTCGAGCACTTACATCAAGCTGTTAGTAACATGATCTGTACTCTTAACAGGTGAGCAGTATGAAAAGCAACAATAGTAGAAGACACTGGACGAGAAAACACTGGGCCGACGGTACAGAGCACTGAAGATATGAAGAATTTAAGTTGAATAAATGGCTGAATCCAACCATAGAAAACATTTATGTAAAGATATATTTTTTAACCAACCACATATTTAAGGTAATACTGTGAGCTGATGTAAAGAGATTAATTAGTGAGCTGTCTATTACACCACAGGTGCCATAAAAACCACATGACTTGGGGAATTATTTCTTAATTTTTAGCCTTTTTATATGAGTTGTCAAGCAAATGTACAACTACACTGTTGGTACAGGGTGGCAAACCCGATTCTTTCCAATGCTCATATTTCTGAAAACATTGAACCAGGTTTAAGTGTTTGTTTGTCGTCTGATTTTAAATATAAACCTGAGATTACATTGGAGCTGATAGATGATAAAAATTGCAATATTTTGTAAATGTATAACTCAGACTTTTACCACTATTCCATAGATTTCTTACTGTTGCTGTTGAGTGGCTTTTGTATTGTTTTTTGACTTGTTTTTGGAGCAGGCCGGTCAGATACGTTTGTTTTATTTGATACATTAGTAATAATAATAATGCACACTGCCTTAGCTGATTGGATGTCCTCTCAAAGGAGCTCATTCAAACTGGCAATGCAGCATGTAGCTAACAACAAAACACACCTGTTCAGCAGCAATGCAAGGTGAATTCACTGGACATATGAGGCTACACTCATTTAATGTGATGCCGGGAAGTGATTTTGTCTGCAAATATGTACACTGTCTACATATAAATTGTCAATTAAGTATAAGATGTAGATGGATTGGTTCTAGTATCTGGGACTGTTTTAAGATATAGTGAAAAAGATGTAACATAGGGACTTCCAAAACGATCAAATTCAAAGGTTTACACTGGTAAGGGCATTGAACAAATTGTGTTTACTATCAATGGTTTATGAATTAAGGTTCAACCATAGATCATGTTTCATTTGTCAGTGTCAATGCTCTCACACACACATCTCTGTGTGACTTGCACACCAACATACACACTCTTGATGTATTTTCCGAGAGTGTGTGAAACTTTACTTAGTCACTTTGGGAAAAGTGGCAAGCCAATATAAAATCATAAATGTGTGAAATATATCTAGTTTGATTTTTGAGCAAGTTCATAGCAGTGATTTTGCATGGTGGTGATGCATAATAAAGTGTTGACACAATATCACAATTTTTGCCTATGAACTCCTTTTTCTCTTTCTTTTTCCATTCCAGAACAGCACACTTCAATTGGTTTGGTTTGGCAGTGCACATTTATTATCTGTCATAAATGCACTGTTGGCTGCCCTCAACCTATTGTCTATAATTCATCACATAGACTCACCATCTGAGGTAACATAAAAGCAGCCATCCGTCACTGAATCTCATGGTTATGCGAATATTAGTAGGGAGAAATTTTGCTCGCAGGCTCAGGCAATATTATAAGCATATGAATTAACTGATATTAGTCTTTTTTATTAATATTATCAGTACTTTTCAACACAAGCCTGTACATTCAACATTTAGCCTAAAGAAAGTATTTAGGCTATAAGATAGATGTACAACATCCATCCACCAGTTCTTTACATAATTACCACAATCTAAATTAAGTCTTCCCACCATATGTCCTTTTCCTGTCTGGTCTAAGTTGTGTGTACTCTATCAGCATAGTTATAAAAGCAGCTATAATAGTGATGAATTTCATACCAAGCCTCTTCCAGATGTCTTTTGTCTTGTATTAAGTGCATGACTGCACCCTGGTGTCAAAACATGAGGAATGCAGTTGTGTCTGTGGCTGAACATCAGGTTTATTTGACCAAAGATGCAAACTTTGTGCCCTGTATTTTACCTCTGTGAAAACAGTGATGCTCTTTGTATATTTTGGTGATCAAAAAAACAAAACAAAACAATTCTTCCACAATAAATCTTTAAGTTGCTGGCTCAGCAAGGCTCTTAATAATCATACAGATAGTTTCCCCACAGGAATTTAAGAACGTATAGTTTATTTGTAGTGTACACATAAAATGACATTTATTATCAAATAAGGTTTTTTGTCAATTTGTGATTTTGTCAATTAAATGTACATAAATAAATGACTAAATAATAGTGACAAATTCAACCTCATTTTTGTCCAATAAACAGTTAAAAATGTTCAGATATTTAATTTAAAATAATATAAAACACAGACAAGCAGCAAATCTTCACCTTCTTTTTGATGTTGCAATTTTTGCTTGATTAACAATGAAAGTAATATTAAAATTGTAACCAATTGCTGTCTGTAGTCAACATTTTTTTAGCATTGTAACTCACAACAACACAATATCTTGTACTAAAAGCAGGTTTTCAGAATATGTATCATTATTTTTTTACACTTGTCTACGTTTTCCTTTTGAAAAATGTTGTTATACATTGTGATATTTTACTATTTTACCTGAAAAATTTTTTTTTTAGATGATGGTGGATCTCGGCATATTTAAATGTAATACATACGTGTCAATCCAGGATCAGATTTGACGTTTTTCTATAGGAAAAGTGATGTGACACAGAGCGACAAGACGGAAAGCTGTCTGCTGTTCGCCATGATCAACGCATAAAGACGTGATTGGTCAGAATCACGACAGATGTCATGAGCGGACCAATCAGCTGCGCCACCGATGACGCGTCGACCAATCAGCAGCCCGCTCGTAGCTCACCGTCAACTGAGAATGGGCGTTTGAGGGTGGGGTGACTCAGCCGGAAAACAGCAAATTTTAACACCTTGTAACCTGCGGATCGGAGTTCACTGGTGAGTCCCATTTTGCTTGCTGGACGATTTCAGTCCGTAATTTGATTTGAATCGTAAAACATGACGTGTAAGTGTAAAAAAAAAAAAAACCCCAACAAACCCGGAGCGTGTTGACGTGTGTGTCGCCGGTTCGTACGGTGATGTTACCCGGGGTCAGGGCATATGTCTGCTGTCACTACTCCGACAAAGTGTTGGCAGGAACAAAAATGAGCTTAGTGTTATAAACTTGGCGGTTATCTGAACAGGATGTACTATGGTCACTGTAAGTAACGCCTGGCTCGGTTCAAACTCTTTCTTCTGGCTTTGCTCTGGCATTGTTTGTGTGATAGCTTGCTTACCAATCATTGTTTTCTCTCGTGTCACTGTCATTTCTAACGCGAGGCATTGAGTTAGCTTCATTAACGACATTACTGCGGCCGGCTGCTTCGTTCCGGAGTCGCTTTAAAACATCTATCTCAGAAAATGAGCAAGACCTACACCCACAGTCAAAGCTATTTCTGAGCAGTGGCGTGCACCGGGAACAGAGAGGGAGGGAGAGAGAGAGAAGGGAAAGGAAAAAGAGCGGCTGACCACGGTCCTACTGGGTCTTTTGTCCTGGGTGCAAGAGGTCCCTCTTTTTTCCTTTTTTCCCCCTTAAAATGGCACATGAAAACTTTTTTTTTTTCCACACGTGTACCTAAAGGCGTGATTTGAAAGATGACCCATGTGAGATGTGAGACACCAGTGCTCCCTCCTCTCTGGTCCTGGTCCTCCCTGCACCCCGGATGGTGGTTAGGTTTGAGGTTCCCCATTTAAAGTGTTAGTGCACACCACTGAATCTGCAACAAAAAGCCTCTTTTGCACCCTAATTAGTGATCTTAAATAACACTTGTCATCTATCCAACATACAACCCAGGGTAGCAGTGACCTCGTTGCTATTTTTTAAATGTTGAGGGCTGGGTCTGTTGGGTGGAGCTGCCACCCCTCACCCACCCACTTTATTACCCAGTGCAAGAGAGAAAAAGCTCTGAGAGATATGAATGGAGACAGCAAGCACAAGCTCTGCCTTTCCCTGGAACGGAATGAGTTTATGCATGGCGGCCCGGTGATTCATTGTGGCCTAACATACAGCATTAACAGGCCGTGTACAGCATCATCCTCGAGCTGTGCATTGCCAACATGTTACCCCACCCTCGCAAAATTGAAGGCAAGCACCGTGAACCGAAAAGCTAAACAAAGCAGCTGTTCTAGCCAGATTATCTCGCTTGCATGCTGTGTTTCTGGTGGTTGCCCACCTGATTCTACTTAAACTCACTTATCCCGCTCAATTTCAACAACTACATCACACTAAAATACGAAACTCAACAACTGTAGAGTGTGTATGCATTGAGGCCACTGTTTCTGGACCTGACACATTATTTAGCTGACATTTTATTTTTTTCTATTCTTTACTCCTGCAAGTAGGCCTGATGCATGTTTTCTCTACGTATAGTCTCGGACCTCTTTGAGTCCATGTACAGACATTATCAAGGCGTAAAAAAAAACATAGCACCCTCATTCATTTGTGACAGGATTATCTGGCAAAGAAAGTTGAACCTGACTCAACTTTTGCTGCAACACAGTGGAGCAATATCTGGCAATGCACTGCGTTGGCCAATGAAATATGTTTCAAATGTATCTCACTGGTACCTGAACTACAGCGCTGTGCTCTTTTCAGTCAGAAAGCCTGATAATGCTCATTCCTTTCAAAATGTTGTCGAGGATATGTTGCCTTGTTGCAATACAACTGCACTCTTGGATGTTTCATTTCTGGACATAAACGCTAGCTGTTTGTTAAGAGCACCAAGGAGGACAAGCAGAGACATGCCCAAAGGACACGTCTGTCTTGTCGTGGCCTAATATTTACACATTTTATTCTTAGGCTTCACAGTCTGGTCATTAATTTTAGATAGGACATGCATGCTTCACCCTTTATGGTGACAGCGTAAGGCCCCGCAAGACTGGGAAGTGGCAAGTTCATCTCAGTGACAGCCTGTTGATAGCGAAGCCAGTTGCTGCTCATGAGAACCAGCCCAGTTGGACTACGTCATTCTAGATACAAAGCAAACCTCTGTGTTATAGCGATGAGACCAATATGCTGCAGTTGTCACTTTCCAGTCTGAAAGGGCCTTCAGCATTAGTGTTGTAGAAATGTAGCGCTGCATGCTTTTTGTTCTCAGCGAAGACATTTCTAGTTTGGTCCTTAAATGAAATTAGAGCTATGTTATGCCTTGTGTTTGGCTCTGCAGGAATTTGTGTGAAGACTAAAGAGTACTTTTGACCCAGCAGAGGCGAGGGGATCCTGATTGTTTGTCTCTGCAGAATAACCATACAACATAGATATTCTGCATTTATGTCACTGCCTTGATTTATTTCTAATATTATTCAAACGCTTTACACAGAGAGTAGCTTTAATGCACATTCAGAGATCTCTGAACAACCTGGAAATGGATTAAAATGACCAAATATCCTGGAAATAATCTGTGTTGTGATCGAAATTCTTTACTGTATTTCAGTCTCTCACTCAGAGCACCTATGTAAACCTAGATGCAAATTTAGTTTGAAACTTGACTGCTGATTGGAGTGTCATACAGTTCATCCAAAGAGGGTTTACCAGATGCAAAGTGGAACTGACTTGCAGTGATCTTTTCGGGATTGAGTCTATTTTTTCCAAAGCTGTGAGCAAAATTCTCTTACCTACATGCATACGCCATTTTAATAATCACATTTCTGGTTGCTGTTGTTGATAAATACATTACACACTGACGTGAATTGTACGTGAACATTGGATAATTTAATTTGTGGCCAAATAAATGTAGTCAGCTCGCCTGAAACCGCAGTTTATGTGACCATTTGTAAGCAAGTGCTGTCCAGTATTGTCAAAAAAAAGGTCCTGTAAAATGATTAGTGAAAAAGAATGGGAACCTTGACATTTCAGTACAAGGGTGTATTATTGCAGTCGAATGTGGAATCCGTGGCACATACATCCGCTCTGCTGACATGTGACTTTTAAAAGCAGCAGCGTTATTAGTTTAAGCTAACTGAATGAAAGTGATGATGTAAATTATAATCATTTAACAATGAAACACGGTTGGAATTTGGAATATGTGTTGTAACATCTTCAAAACAAAGCTTAACTGGAAATCCTGTATCATTCAGCAGAAGCCGACTTCATCTGTCTGTATTCAAATCCTGTTGAATAACCATGAAAGGCTGAGTGTAGGGAAATTGGATTAACTGGCAGAACAAGACAGAAGTCAAACTGGAGATTATTGGGTACAATTTTTTAGACTTTTTCTGGACATTTATCTTATATATTTATCAGAGATCAGTTTAAGAGTCTTTCTATAGGCTCTGTGTAAAAGTTGTTGGCACAATGTGGCCTCAACATTGGCCTGACGGTGGCACTAGAGGAGTTATTTTAACTGAGCACACAGATGGTGACCAAACATTGTGTGAGTATTTGATCTCCTTTACCCAATTGTAACATCATTATTAGACAGTTTGAAATATTATTTGCAATTCTGACAGAAAAGGAAACTGCTGGCACTACAACTGGAGGTGGAAATGTACACTGGAGAGTTACATTTCTGTGGATCGGCCCTGCTAAAGGCTCCTAAAAGATACAACCGTGGTAGGGCTTTGATGAGCATGTACCCGACAAAGCTGTGTCTACCGAAACATTTTGTCTCGTGACCTTGGCTGACGTTGACAACACTACTCGACGCACTCATTTTGACCCCAAAACAGGACAAACTGTTAACACGCGTAACATTTAAAGCATTACTGGCCAAATTACATTTGATACAGTACATTCCCTTTGGGCTGATGGTGGTGCTAGACGGATTGTTATTGATCTCAAAATCTGGGACTGTCTGTGTGCACATATCCATAAAGAACACAACGGACTGCCATAAGAGAGAGGGTGGCCTTTTAAATAAAGCATCTTTGGAGGAGAACCGCAGGAAAAAAATCAAGGCAGTAAAACAACTTTACAGAATCATAGAAACGCTGTACCTTTTGCAGTGAGTTGCAAAGCTCTTAGTAGAGTTCGATGCCTTCTTAATGGCTGGGCTCACTTCTTGCATAAAATTCCTGCATAAAACATCATAGCTGCGTTGTATTCGCTCGATGTGCAGTCCAGTGCTGTGTCCGTTTTGCATCATGCCTGTTAAATACTGTGACCTGCTGCTCCACATACAGTAGCTCCTTATCATTGATTACTAACCATGTTCATATAAGGTTGGACTGAGTGGGCATCATATTTGTATATATGTATATTGGTATTAGGGGTGTAATGATTCATGGGACATATCAGTCTCACATCATTTTCATTTTAACACAGCAAACATTATTTGTAGTCGAAAAATCACCGTCAAATGTAGCACAAGACTTGATTGAAACTGTAGTTTTCTGACGCACTCGGTGGTTGCTCAGCAGAATGTACAACACAAAATAAAAGCAGTGTTTTACAATATAAAAACAACAGAAGATAGCTTAGCAACCACAGGACTGCATTGTTCAGATTTTAAACATAACACGTGTACTGAATTGAGATCCTTTTATGAACCGATAAAGCATATTGTTACACCCCTACTGGACATTTATAAATTCAGACTCATTTTAGAGCAAAATGATTAGTCCATTAATTGATTTGTTGGTCTAATTTTGATAATACATTAATTATTATTGTCATTTATCAAGCAAAACTTACTGGTTTCAGCTTCTGAAATATATTTAGCTGGTTTTCTTAATCTTCTATTATAGTAAATTGAATATATTTGTGTTTTTGACATCTGACGGCGTCACCTTGGGCTTTGGGAAATGGTGGTGGACATTTTCTAATAAAAAGCAGAGCCCCACCTATATATCGGTCGCCTGATATTGGCCTTTCTCAGACATATTGGTATTGTAATGGTATTGGTGTATGTTTTCTGATATGTACCAATATGAAAACTTGAAGAAATGCTTCTGTTAACATACTGGTGAAACTGCAAGGTTTATCCAGCAGAGTGTGCAGTGCTTTACAATACTGTGCAGAACAGTAAGAGAGAAGAAGCAGCTCTCAGCAGTGTCAGTGAGAGTTGGTTCACAATGTATATGTTCAGTTATTTAAAATAAAGAAAGCAGCATTTTAAGTACCCTTGCAGAGTCATATTGGTGCACAATCCACATAGAAAAGGTCTATTTTCCTTCCAGCTCAAAAATTATATCTTTCTATAGCTATATAGGTCATCTGTGATTTTTTTTTTTCCCATCTAAAATTTGATATCTGTCTCAAGATTCCCATATCCGGGCTCTAATAAAAAAATAATTAATAAATCAATTAAAAATAAAAATAAGGATTATCTGCAGATTAAATTCTTGATTAATTCATTAATGGTTTGGTCTATAGACTGTCAGCAAATAGTGAAAAATGCCCATCACAAGCCACCAAAGCCCAAGTTAGACCAACAGTCCAAAACCCACATAAATATAATATATATGTATTTAAAATCATATATATATAGTTATCTATTTTAGAAAAGTCAGAAAAACCCCAGAAAGATTCACATTTGTACATCTTGAACCAGTGAATTTGTGCTTTAAAATTGTTGCTGATTCTGTTGATTCCACGACTCCACTGATCAACTAATCATCGTGGTCCTGAAACAATGAAGTGACATTTGAGCAGCTGATGTGCTTTTATGTTAATATTTTAACTGATTGATTCATGTGGTTAGTAATCAAAACCTGTTTTACCACTTCCAGCGTACCATGTGTTGCCATTATTCCCAACTCTTTTATCTATTAGGATCTGCCTGCTTTTTCCTTTGTTGCTTTTTCACCCACATCTGTTGGGTGTCGTAGTGCCAAGATCTAATAATCTAATGGCTCGAAGGTTGAAACGGGGTGGGCTGCCATTTTCCTTTTCACAATCAAACTCCAGTTGATTGAGCTTTTGTCTCTGAGCATTTTGATGAGTGGCTGTCACAAAAGCTGAAAATCTGCATCTCAAAAAAAAACAAAAAAAAAAAAAGGAGAA
>NW_023339796.1:10259576-10259974 GCF_004916995.1 Morone saxatilis | reverse complement strand
AAGAAACAGGCAGCCAACCCCATCAGTCACGTGGTACAGGGTGCAGCAACGTCATTAGGGCAGAGATTTGTGAAGAATAAGCAGACAGAAGGGAAGAGACCCGGAGGTGCGACACTTTCTTTAAGCATTTGCATCGTTCCTGTTGTTTTTTTTTTTTCCCACCCGGCCAGAGAGAGAACAGACTTATCTGTTCAACATTTTAGAGACCCAAATGCCCGGTCCCACCCAAGCCCTTTCCCCAAATGGAGAGAATAACAACGACATCGTCCCGGACAACGGATCCAACATCATTCCTTACAGGAAAAATACAGTGCGAGGAGAGCGCGCCTACAGGTAAATCAGTGCAACGTCGCATTTTAATTTGATGTAAGACAATAAATCCCTTTATTAAAAAAAAA
>NW_023339796.1:10256749-10259476 GCF_004916995.1 Morone saxatilis | reverse complement strand
CTGCCGCCCCTGCTGCTGCTGCTGCTGGCTAATATATTCCCATCGTGACATGACACTTCGCAGCTACACAGCAATCCTTAATAAAAACCATATTTGGCAGTTTTAAAGGGGATTTCGTTCACGTTTTTAAACACCCTCACGACACCCTTGCTGCACAAGTCCGCTTTTTTTCCCCCCCCTCCTCTGTTTGAATGGAGGCATCAGCCCAGCCCTGGCTATATCTGCCCGGCTAACAAAGCGTGCTAGCAGCTCATACATCCGCTTTGTTGACATGAGATCGGCTGGCCCGGTTTCCTTCCTTCCCTCCCGGACAGTCAGTGAGCCGAGGCTGAGCTCCTGCACCGCCGCGATAGCCTAACTTTACTGCTGAAGGGTTATTATTATCCCGCATAACCCCGGTGTCGGCTGGTGGCTGGTGGTGATGATGATGATTTGGCATGATTTAATAGCATATCAGTGGCTGCCATGAGCCGGTAAGAGGGGTGTTTTTAATGCAGCTGTCCTCTGTCGATGAATGAAAACTAAAATGGTTATGCTGCAGAGTTCATTTCTGCAGAAGAACTGGAGAGAGCTGCACACTTGAGTAATGTGTATATATGTGTACTACTTTTATTTTACTATAGTGTTAAAGGTCATATCAGTTTCTAATGGGACTCAAACATTCCCTGTTTTTTTGCAGTTACACACATGTTGATGGGTAAAGTGCAAACAAGATGAAGATGATAAATAGTTCAATTATATTGCTAATATTTGTTAAAAATGGGTTGAGATATATGTGGGTTCATATACTTGGCCTGGCTGTTTCTGGTCTACCGAAGATGTAGGAAAAACTGGGAACGAGGCCGCTTTCGATGTTTCTCCTACCAAGAGTTAAAAAAAATGAAATTGTAAGCATCTACTGGTTGTGTTGTGGCCATGTGGTGTAACTGTTTAATCTGTATCTTAAGGGATCAAAGTCGCTGGATGCAGTTTTTGGCACGTAGTAATGCCTTTGGTTTATACTGTAGGACTGAATGTTCTTAGTACAAGTGGGCCAGGAGCCCCGGGGGCCCCAAAAGCTAAAATTTTGCAAGCAGGTAAAATTGCAACAGCTTTCTAATCCAACTTTACTATGGGTTTTTTTTTGCCATGCAGGTAAATTCAAATTATAACATCCCAGGCACAAATTCACAAGGGCTGCAGCAACCAAGATTTTAATATAGTACTGATAAAAAGTTGTTTTAACACCGTACTCTGTATATTCTGTGCTCCCTAAGCAGTGTGGAGATACTTTGGCTCAGTTGGTTGTGCAAAGGATGCAGGAAACTATTCGAATGTTCTGTTCTGTTTTAACAGATCTGTAGAGAAATCTAGCAGCACAACAAACTCACTGACCCATTTTCACCATCTTGCACCAAAGGGTTAGTTGTTTAGTTTATGATTGTATCTCTTAAGTAAGTTTTAACGCTACAGAGACATTTTTAGAGCTGCAACAATTGTTCAATTTGCTGATTGACAGAATCTGCAACAATTTTTATATCCTCTCAATAATTTTGAGGAATCTTTTGAAGGAAAAACGTCTGAATTCTGGTTCCAGCTTTTATTTATTTACTCTTTGCGATAATTTTGGCCACCATACAATTTTTATATTGGTCTATAAGTTCAACCGTATCTTCTTTTTCTTTTACAATTGTGTTATTACTGGAGCCTTGACTACTTTGTGTTATGGTTTGCCTCTGCACTCCCGAGTAAAGATCAGGTTCATTCATGTTCATTCACAGTGTAGAGAGTGGACACTATTACTGGGGACATGCAGCGGCGAGTGGTCGGGTGTTGTTAGTGGCCATCTGTACATTTTTGTGCTTCTTTGTAGCTCGGTCTGGCCATGTGGATAAATGCTTAAGATCATATCATGATGTAAGTCTTGGTGCAGTCTTGCTGTGGGTCTTCCAGTGAAATCAGATGTAAGATTACTGAATGTAATACAACCTTATTTGTTGGTTGTTTTGCATAAACTCCAATCAGCTTAATCTGTAAAGTACGATTGAACTGTTCCAATTACTATTAAATTGGTCTTTTGAAAGGATACAATGTGTGTTGTATTACTGCCTTGTATTGTGGTTAATCTGCTTGGTTCAAGATACACAGCAAATGGCTGCAATGTATGTTTACCATCTTTTAAAATGTCAAAAACATGCAAGAAACCAGACGCATGAGGAAACTGTTCCTTTTTATTCTAGATTGCATTGCTTCTGTTTTTAAGTGTTGTTGTTTTTTCTGTTGCAGTTGGGGGATGGCGGTCAACGTATATTCTACCTCAATAACCCAGGAGACTATGAGCAGGCATGACATCACTGCCTGGGTTAACGATATTCTCTGCCTAAACTATACGAAAGTGGAGCAGCTTTCCTCAGGTGAGAACAGAAAGAAAAACGTCTCTCTTATCAGCTCATCCTCTCTTGCTTGTGTCAAAGGAGCTGTTTGAGATGGGCAGCGTGTTTCAGAGATTACATCTTCTCCTGTAAAGCTCAGGGTTCAAATAATTTTCTGTGTAAGCTGGCGGTTAAAGCAACCTGTGGACACAGGCTCACCTCTCCCTGGCAGAGCGTTGTCTATAAATAAACTTGTACCCTGCCGTGTTCTCCTGCTGTAACCAAGTAATCCAATTTCAATCACTATCTGCCTACAGACACACACACACACACACACACACACACACACACACACACAGGCCCACCCCCTTTTTCT
>NW_023339796.1:10256526-10256649 GCF_004916995.1 Morone saxatilis | reverse complement strand
GAGATTTTTTTCAGGCAAAAGCAGGAGTGATACATCCTGGCCTGTATTTTTATTGCAGTCTTCTAATTTTCAAGCAATGGGTTATGTGTGATTTTGTGCTTTTGTGTGATTTGTATATTTTTG